>NC_057806.1:213182925-213189718 GCF_018294505.1 Triticum aestivum
AGTGTGATATGCGACGTGGAAGGGACATGCTTCATGTACGTGTTCCAGTTTCTCGTTTTGAACTTGTGAACATGACAAGCGTGCTGCAGGAGTAGTTTTGAATTTATAGATTCGGTCTTAGTTTTTGAATTTAGGAGTAGTTCATGGGTCGGGCCAAGCATCGAACATAAATTACGAAGTTGATGGAAAAGGTAAGCACAACTTATAAATGACATATGGAGTACTAGTTACAGTGATGTCTCGCCCAATATGCGACTCTATCCTAAAGGAACTCGAAGGTCCCAGCAAGGATAGAACCGCATATTGACACACTTTTGCAAGGTGGATATCATTACATCATACTATTACATTATAGTTGGGGATACATACAAATGGCATACAAATGCCACAAGAATACATCAAACATCATACATGAGAACAACATCCGACTACGGATGAAACACAAACAAAAACACAAACGACATCCGCCCTGCTAGCCCAGGCTGCCGACCAGGAACCTAACCCAAGATCGACGAGAAGAAGAAGAACTCCAAAACAAAACAACATCACTCTCACCTCATGATCATCGTATTATCTATACCTTCAACTGTTGTTGTAGTAATCTGTGAGCCACAAGGACTCAGCAATCCCATTACCATGGGTATCAAGACTAGCAAAGCTTAATGGGAATGGAAAGGATAACTGGTGAGGTTGCATTAGCGACTAAGCATTGTATGGTGGCTAACTTATGAGTACAAGAGTAAGATGAGAAACTACGCAAATAGTCGCATACTAGTAATGATCAATAAGTGATCCAGAACTACTTACGTTCAAACATAACCCAACTGTGTTCTCTTCTCGAACTTCCCCGAAAAGAGACAGTCACGGTTACACACACGGTTGGTGTATTTTAACTGGGTTTACTTCAAGTTCACTACAACCGGATATTAACAAATTCCCATTTGCCACATAGCCGCCGGCACGACTCTCGAAAGTTTAAACCCGGCAGGGGTGTCCCAACTTAGCCCATGACAAGCTCACGATCCGCAAAGACGATCCTCCACCACGGGACCCTCCGATCAGACTTGGAATCCCGATGCACAAGACATTTCGACAATGGTAAAACAAATCCAGCAAGACCTCCCGACGTGCCGACACCCTGATAGTAGCCATGCGTATCTAGTCTCAGGCCAGGATGGATGAGCGATGCGTACATGTGCCAAAATACCCCAAGTTGCCAAGGGGCAGCCTCGCACAATGCTCTAGTTTGGGATCAACACCATCAGCACTGCCCCCCTGTATGTAGAAAAGAATCCTCGGGTTCATGACGCCCTATGCCAATTAATTATTTAGTTCAATATTATTATGGCAAACGTTAAAACCAATGTTGGGCCTTGCTGAAAGAGTTTTATTCAAAGCGAATTGTTAAGAGGGGCCCATAAAACCTCACCGTGTTAGGGACGCAAAATCAAGGAACATAACACTGGTATGACGGAAACTAGGGCGGCAAGAGTGGAACAAAACACCAGGCAAAAGGCCGAGCCTTCCCCCCTCTACCAAGTATACATGTGCATTAATTAAATAAGAGATATTGTGATATCCCATGATATCCATGATATCCATGTCCCAACATGGAACAACCTGCAACCGCACTTGCAACTAGCAATACTATAAGAGGGGCTGAGCAATGCGGTAACATAGCCAAACAACAATTGCTGGGATGGTGGAAAAGGTTAGAGGTTGTTTCATGGCATATAGGGAGGCTTGATAAACAAGTGGTAGGAAGCGCGACATAGCGATATCATCGAGACAACTAGCAAAGCAATGATAGTAGTGAGATCTAGGGTAACGGTCATCTTGCCTGAAATCCCGCTAGGAAGAAGATCGGGTCCATGAAGAAGACGAACCCACGCAGTCGAACGTATCCTCACGATAGCAACGAAACAGGAACTATCGAGAAGAAGCACAACCGGAAAGAAGTAAACAACATGGTAAACACACAACACATAAGCATGACATGATGCTCATCCAAGTATGATGCATGACAAGGCATCGTGATGATACTCATGCCAAGAGAGGATGCATACAATAACAACACATCAAAGCAAGTTTAAATGAGGCCGGAAACAACATATAACAATTCCGGTAAGTCCTCATATGCAAATTTCGAAATTGATCCAGATCTGAATAACACATAATGTTGAAGTTGTTAAATAGCAAGTTAAAGTGTACCAACATGATCTACGCGTCTTTCTAGTCAAGTTACATATAAAGTTGTTTTAATTCAGAGCTACGGTCTAGAAGATATGACCAAAACAGGTTAAACATGGCATTGATGCAAATGCAAGCAAAACACAAACACAAGCACCCCAAAACATGAATGCAACAAGGTAGCATGAAACCACATGCAAAACTAAGCAAGTTTCATGTAGAGCATGCTCAAAACGGAGCAACGTTTCAACATATACACTCAATACAAGTTTCAAACACAATCTGCCCAAAACTGCAACTAAACACTTTGCAATCAAGGAAACAAAATGCTACAAGAAACATATGGGCATAAACATGATATGCGCTCAAAGTACAGATTAAATGCTTAAAATAACATCAAGGTTCAGGTTCATAGGCATCAGTGTTAATACAATATGATAAATGCAAAAAACAACTTTATAGCATATATTATGACTTGGCGAAAAACAGGGCATGCAAGTGAGCAGAAATAACATGTCGACAAGTTGAAGGCATGAAACAATGAGGCTATAGTGCAACAACATAACAAGAAATGGCATGGCATTAAAGTACATGTTAAACATGGCAAAACATGGTTACTTAGTATCTCCATATAACCTCTAGATCAATGGCATTCATCAAGACAAAGAAGCAAGTCATAACAGATTCCCAGACTTGGTTAAATAAACTGAACATGGCAGGAATAGTGACAAGTAGGCATGTTTGCGAGCTTGTACAACTCACCATAAAGCATTTCATGGCAAGTGAATGAAAGCAACAACAAGAAGGAATATTTGCGCAACTACTCATGTCAAGAACATGGTCATAGGATGAATATAACACTAGCTAATCACATGGCAAGAATGAACTTAATGTTAATAGACTGACAGCAACATTATTTAGCAATTTGTGAGCATGAAAACAACAAGCTACAGCAGGCCATAATTGCAAACAAGGGCATGGATGGATAGAGCATAACAAGATCTACAAAACATCCTTACTGAGCATCTCCACATTATGCATGGATTCACTTGTAGCACCAAGTTAACATGGCAACATAATGTAACAATTATAGACTTAGCAGAAATCAATAAGTCACAGAAATCAGCAACGACAAGTACCCTACTTTGCATGCTAGTCACCACAGGGCACATAAAAATACATGGATTGCACCACTGTAAAGATGGCATGAATGTGCTTCTAAAACATGTTGACATGTTGCTCAAAAGATAGACACACAAAATGCTATGAAAAAGACAAATCAACAAGTTACAACAGTTTTCAGCAGTTTATATCATTTAGCACTTTTGCAATGATGATCAAGGCATCAAAATGAACAGAAACATGCATGCAAACTATACCACCATGTAGATCACTCGGAGATGAACAATTTGACATATCACATACGCAAAACAGAGTACCATGTACAAAGGTATGATATGATGAAGATGCACACATATGATGAAAACTCAGGGACTTAGACGAAAATTCAACCTCGCGGAGTGGATAGGGCGCGGTGCAGATCGAGTCGGAGCGGATCGTGTCGATGCAGGGGAGGCCGGCCGCGGCAGAGCTCTGGTAGGTGCCAGCGGGAGCGGGACGGGGCGGCGATGGCGGATCCTGGCGGTGTCGGCCCGGATCAGGGCGGAGTCAATGGTGGCGAGCGTCGGGGCGTTCGGGAGGCGACGGCAGTGCGGGCGCGTGCTCCGGGTGACGAGAAGGACGAGGTGGCAGTGGTGACTGCCGGACGGGGTGGCGCGGAGAGCGCCTCCGGCAAGCGGCCGGGCGAAGGCGGCGGCGAACGAAGGAGAGGGGCGCCGGCGCGCGGGGCGCGATGCGGGAGCCGGCCAGTCGGACCTGCGCAGGCCCGCGATGGGCTCGGGTGGGATATGGTGGAGGGTGGCAGGGCAACACGTGGCACGTGTTGACGGGTCCGGGGCGGCGGAGGGATGCGTCCGACCGTCGGCAGACTTGTCCATCGGCGCGGAGGAGGTGGGATATAGGGTTTTGCCCGCGAATTGTGGAGGGGGAGGCTTATTTATAGGTGTAGGGAGCTAGGAGAGGGCTATTGAGGTGCGGTTTTCGCCCACAGGATCTTGATCCAATGACGGAGAGCATGGATGGGGTTTAGATGTGCTAGTGGGCTGTTGTGGAGGGGTGCTCGGCTGCAAAGAGAGAGGGGTTTCACGGTTACATGGTTAACCATTGGGGGCATCAAACGACCTCCAGATGGAACGGAATTTGAGAGGCGGTCTACCGGTGATGTACCAAAGCTACTCGACAAATCTCGGCCCATTTTGAGTATGTTTTTCTCCTGCTCACGAAACAAGACCTGCGAGGTGTGACGGGTGCGTGTGAGAGTGTCGGATTCCGAAACGGATAATGGAGAAATCGGATGCAAGTTTTGAAAAACATGAAGATGAAATGCACATGATGACATGTCAAAGAGCAACATGCAAGCGAATGACATGGTAATGATGGTGAATAACTGGAAGACACCTGGCGCATCGGACTCGGGGCGTCACAACTCTCCTCCACTAACAAAAGATCTTGTCCAGAGATCTTAGGAACGAGATGGAAGTGAAAGAGGGTGAGGTAAAACAAGAGCTGAAGAGAGAAGAAGAACAAAGTCGAGAACACTCGAGTTGAAAAGAGGAATGATGAATATGATGAGAATCAAAGCTCAAGGATTAAAATATACTCTGAAACCACTCCTGTTAGAACAAGATATAAAAGGAATAAGAATGAAAGAACTGTGATAACATCTCGGTTGGACATGGAATGGAATAGAACAAGAACTTGACACAATGGATCGATTCCTGATGAGAGGAACAACACAATGCCTCCAGAAGAATTAAAAGAGTCGAATGAAATGAACAAAGAAGAAAATGACAACTTCTATCCCAATTGAGTTTGAAAAGCATCCTTACGAAGAAGGGTTGAACGAAGTTGTTGGATATTCAACAACGACATGAATAAGCTTATTGTGGGCTTTTGGAAAACATCTCAAAACTTGAGGTGAAAGTATGCCACAACCGAATGCTTGAATAGATGAGAAGCATGAAGAAATGCAAAACTTTACTTCAAAAGAATACAGAGAATTATTTGCACTTCGAGACGCGAGAAGAAAAGATACTTGCACTCCTCCAACAAGAATCTTGATGAACACTTGCAGAATGAATTAACTCCTGCTGAACCACCATGAAGAACTCCAATGACAAAAGGATGATGAGATAGAATTCAAGGATGAAAAGAATAAGATTAAAGCCTTGCGATGATTTAGACGAGGGTTCCGATGAGATGCCCGAGGAAACTTTGAACTCCGGAAAAGAAAAGATGAAAACACTTGGGATTATAGTTTATTCATCATGAACAAATTCCGAAGGAAGGGATTACTCAACTTGATGAAAGAAGAATAATAATTATGTTATGCTTATCCTTCATCAATTAAATTGATGAGAAGCAATGGCTTTGCATACTACTTATTCGCGTTGGAAAAGATTAAGGGGAGGTATAGTGCAAAACTTGAGAAGGTCTTCAATGAACCACTGGTAGGATTGAAAAGAAACGAATGAATTGATATGATAAGAACGGAAGTGAAAATCTTAAACGAACCAACGTGAGAATTTGAGAATGAATAAAGAAAGAGAATTCTTCGCCGAGAAGAATTATAGAAAGCACGAAGGTACTTGAGGAAATTTAGAGACAAGAGAATGAAGAGATCGCGAACTGATTAAAGAATACTTGACAGATGCTCCGGGATAATTGGATAACGATAGCTGGAATGTGAGGACAAAGATTTTTTCTGGAATGATGGCTTTCGGTGAAATGAAACGGAAAACATCTATTGAAATACTCCGGATGGGTAAGGAAAGAATCGCACGGTTGGAAAAAAATTTGAGAGGATAACATCAAGCTAGCACCACAAATCTCCAAGAGAACGGACAAGATTTAGAGGAAAACTCTTTTTCGGTCTTCAAATGTTGATAATGACGACGAGGAACACCTCCAAAATTGTTGAGGTACTCCGGGAGAATGAAAAGCGAAGAGGTTGAGCCAACAATGAAAATAATTTGAAATCAATCTTAGAAAAGCATCTGACTGATGAATTTCATTCCTACTTCAAACTTCGAAAAAAATTGAGAATAACTCCGAGAAAATTAGAAGAGTCGGGTAAGATCCTGGGAAAAGACTTGTGGGTTAGGGCCTACTAAAAGAAAATACCGTTGGAAAGGATTGTTTGAATGAAAACTGACGCACCGGCATGATTGATAGACTTGAGTGAGGTGACAGCCTCGAATTAATTGAGCGCAAAGACGAATCTTTTGAGATGTCTTCATCACTCTGGAACAATTAAATGGCCAGAGGCAAACGAGCGAGGGGAAACATTTCAGTCAAGGAAAAGAATACGATTAATCCGAAAAAACTAGAATTGAATCCACTGGAAAGAAAACGAAACGAATAATGGTTAACTAGACAAGAATTCACCAGTTGAGACAATTGAGGAAAGACTGAAGAGGCTCCGCATGATAGAAATTGATGCTCGAATAGAGGCACAGACTCCGGGAAGAAAAGGGGGTGGGAG
>NC_057806.1:213190206-213198327 GCF_018294505.1 Triticum aestivum
AAGGCAACTTGGAGCGGGGAATCGATGAATAACTTGAAGAGAAAAGCACCGGTTGAAATAATCGGGGAAAGAATGCAAAGGCTTCGCACAAGTAGGATGGATACTCGATTACGGACTCCGGCTCTGAGAAGAAAAAGGGTGGGCGGGTGGGAAAACAAAAAAACTTCATACTCCGTGAAGTAAAAGGGGGTGGGTGGGAAAAAGAAAGACAACATCAGACAACATTGTTTCACTTCAGACGAGAAAACAACGTCGTTGAGAAAGAACTAAGGATTGATCTTGCAAAAGATAAAGGGTGTCGAATCAACTCGAAGAGAAGTGCACTGGATGAAAAGAGCTGACAACACAACAATCAAAAAACTAACTGTGTGGTCCTAAAATTTTTTGAAGGGGAATAGAAGTAATTCAGAACACCTACGTCAAGATTTCTCAACAGAGCGACGAAGGGGTTGAGGAGTAAAAAGAATTCCTACTCTCCAATATAACTAAACTCCGAAAAAGTTTTCTTTTAGACTCGACAATGGCCAAACTATACGATCTAACAAGGGGGCTCCTATGGTCGCTCGAGGCTCTGATACCAACTTGTCTCGCCCAATATGCAACTCTATCCTAAAGGAACTCGAAGGTCCCACCAAGGATAGGACCGCATATTGACACCCATTTGCAAGGTGGATATCATTACATCGTACCATTACATAATTGTTCGGGATATATACAAATGGCATACAAATGCCACAAGAATACATCAAACATCATACATGAGAACAACAACCGACTACGGATGAAACACAAACAAAAACTTCAATGACATGCACCCTGCTAGCCCAGGATACCGACCAGGAACCTAACCCAAGATCGACGAAGAATAAGAAGAACTCCAAAACAAAAGAACATCGCTCTCACCTCATGATCATCACATTATCTGTACCTACAACTGTTGTTGTAGTAATCTGTGAGCCACGAGGACTCAGCAATCCCATTACCATGGGTATCAAGACTAGTAAAGCTTAATGGGTATGGAAAGGATAAGTGGTGAGGTTGCAGCAACGACTAGGAATTGTATGGTGGCTAACTTACGAGTACAAGAGTAAGATGAGAAACTACGCAAATGGTCGCAAACTAGTAATGATCAATAAGTGATCCTGAACTACTTATGTTCAAACATAACCCAGCCGTGTTCTCCTCTCGAACTTCCCCGAAAAGAGATAGTCACGGTTACGCACACGGTTGGTGTATTTTAACTTAGTTTACTTCAAGTTCACTACAACTGGATATTAACAAATTCCCATCTACCACATAATCACGGGCACGACTCTCGAAGTTTAAAACCTCCAGGGGTGTCCCAACTTAGCCCATGACAAGCTCACGATCCGCGGAGACAATCCTCCATCGCTGGACCCTCCGATCAGACTCGGAATCCTGGTGCACAAGACATTTCGACAATGGTAAAACAAATCCAGCAAGACCTCCTGACGTGCCGACACCCTGATAGTAGCCGCGCGTATCTAGTCTCAGGCCATGATGGATGAGCGACGCGTATAGGTGCGAAAATACCCTAAGTTGCCAAGGGGCGGCCCCGCACAGTGCTCTAGTTTGGCACCAACACCATCGACACTGCCCCCTGTATGTAGAAAAGAATCCTCGGGTTCATGGAGCCCTATGCCAATTAATTATTTAGTTCAATATTATTATGGCAAATGTTAAAACCAATGTTGGGCCTTGCTGGAAGAGTTTTATTCAATGCGAACTATCGCGAGGGGCCCATAAACCCTCATCGTGTTAGGGACACAAAATCAAGGAACATAACACTCGTATGACGGATACTAGGGCGGCAAGAGTGGAACAAAACACCAGGCAAAAGGCCGAGCCTTCCACCCTCTACCAAGTATATATGTGCATTAATTAAATAAGAGATATTGTGATATCCCATGATATCCATGATATCCATGTCCCAACATGGAACAATCTGCAACTGCACCTGCAACTAGCAACGCTATAAGAGGGGATGAGCAACTCGGTAACATAGCCAAACAACAGTTTGCTGGGATGGTGGAAAAGGTTAGATGCTGTTTCATGGCATGTAGGGGGGCTTGATAAACAAGCGGTAGGAAGCGGGACATAGCGATGGCATCGAGACAACTAGCAAAGCAATGATAGTAGTGAGATCCAGGGTAACGGTCATCTTGCCTGAAATCCCGCTAGGAAGAAGATCGAGTCCACGAAGAAGACGAACCCATGTAGTCGAACGTATCCTCACGATCGCAACAAAACAAGAACTATCGAGAAGAAGCACAACCGGAAAGAAGCAAACAACATGGTAAACACACAACACATAAGCATGACATGATGCTCATCCAAGTATGATGCATGACAAGGCTACATGATGCTACTCATGGCAAGAGAGGATGCATATAAGAACAACACATCAAAGCAAGTTTAAATGAGGCCAGAAACAACATATAACAATTCCGGTAAGTCCTCATATGCAAATTTCGAAATTGGTCTAGATCTGAATAACACATAATGTTGAAGTTGTTAAACAGCAAGTTAAACTGCACCAAGATGATCTACGCGTCTTTCTAGTCAAGTTACATATAAACTTCGTTTAATTCGAAGCTACGACCTAGAAGATATGACCAAAACAAGTTAAACATGGCATTGATGCAAATGCAAGCAAAACACAATCACAAGCACCCCAAAACATGAATGCAACAAGGTAACATGAAACTACATGCAAAACTAAGCAAGTTTCATGTAGATCATGCTCAAAACGGAGCAACAGTTCGACACATACACTCAATACAAGTTTCAAACACAATTTGTCCAAAACAACAACTAAGAACTTTGCAATCTAGGAAACAACATGCTACAAGAAACATATGGGCATAAACATGACATGCACTCAAACTATAGATTACATGCTTCAAATAACATCAAGGTTCATGTTCATAGGCATCAGGATTAATCCAATATGATAAATGCAAAAAGCAACTTTATAACACAGATTATGACTTAGCGAAAAACATGGCCAACAAGTGAGCGGAAATAACATGTTGACAAGTTGAATGCATGAAACAATGAGGCTACAGTGCAACAACATAACAAGAAAAATCATGCCATTAAAGTGCATGTTAAACATGGCAAAACATAGTGAAATAAACTAAACATGCCAGGAACAACGACAAGTAGGCATGTTTGCGAGCTTGTGCAACTCACCACAAAGCATTTCATGGCATGTGAATGTAACCAACAACAAGAATGAATATTTGCACAACTACTCATGTCAAGAACATGGTCATAGTATGCATATAACACTAGCTAATCACATGGCAAGAATGAACTTATTGTTAATAGACTGACAACAACATTATTTAGCAATTTGAGAGCATGAAAACAACAAGCTACAACAGGCCATAATTGCAAACAAGGGCATGGATGGATAGAGCATAACAATATCTACAAAACATCCTTACTGAGCATCTCCAGATTATGCATGGATTCACTTGCAGCACCAAGTTAACATGGCAACATAATGTAACAGTTATAGACCTAGCAGAAATCAACAAGTCACAGAAATCAGCAACAACAAGTACCCTACTTTGCATGCTTGTGCTAGTCACCACAAGGCACATAAAACTACATGGATTGCACCACTATAAAGACGGCATGAATGTGCTTCTAAGACATGTTGACATGTTGCTCAAAAGATAGACACACAAAAAGCTATGAAAAAGACAAATCAGCAAGTTACAATAGTTTTCAATAGTTTATATCATTTAGCACTTTTGCAAGGATGATTAAGGCACCAAAATGAATAGCAACATGCATGCAAACTATACCACCATGTAGAGCACTCGGAGATGAACAATTTTACATATCACACACACAAAACAGAGAAAAATGCACAAAGGTATGATATGATGAAGATGGACACATATGCTGAAAACTCAGACACTTGGACGAAAATTCAACCTCGCGGAGTGGATCGGGCGCGGTGTGGATCAGGTCGGAGCGGATCGGGTCGAGGCAGGGGAGGCCGGCCGCGGCAGAGCTCCGGTGTGGTGCCAGCGGGAGCACGACGGGGCGGCAACGACGGATCCAGGCGGCGCCATCCCGGATCAGGCCGGAGTCAATGGCGGCGAGTGGCAGGGCGCTCGGGAGGCGACGGCGGCACGGGCGCGTGCTCCGGGCAACGGGAAGGAAGAGGTGGCGGCGGCGCCCGGTGGATGGGGTGGCGCGGCGAGCGGCTTCTGCAGGCGGCCAAGCGAAGGCGGCGGCGGACGAAGGAGATGGGCGGCAGCGCGCGGGGCGTGATGCGGGAGCCAGCCGGTTGGACCTGTGTGAGCCTGTGATGGGCTCGGGCGGGCCGCGGTGAAGGGCAGCGGGGAAACACGTGGCACGCGCTGACTGGTCCGGGGCGATGGCTGGATGCGTCCGTCCCTTGGCGGACTTGTCCAGCAGCGTGGATGAGGTGGGATCTAGGATTTTGCCCGCAAATTGTGGAGGGGGACGGTTATTTATAGGTGGAGGGAGCTAGGAGAGGGCTATTGAGGTGCGGTTTTCGCCCACACGATTGTGATCCAACGACGGAGAGCATGGAGTGGGTTTAGATGGGCTAGTGGGCTATTGTGGAGGGGTGATGGGCTGCATAGAGAGAGGGGTTCCGTGGTTACATGGTTAAACGTTGGGGCATCAAACAACCTCCAAATGGAACGAAATTTGAGAGGCGGTCTACTGGTGATGTACCAAGGCCACTCGACAAATCTTGGAGCATTCCGAGAACGTTTTTCTCCCTCTCACGAAACAAGACCTGCGAGGTGCGACGGGTGCATGTGAGTGTCGGATTTCGAAACGGACAACAGAGAAAAAGACTGAATGCAAGTTTTGAAAAACATGTATATGAAATACACATGATGACATGGCAAAGTGCAAGAGCAAGCGAATGACATGGCAATGACGGTGAATTACTGGAAGACACCTGGCGCATCGGACTCGGGGCGTCACAAGTGATGCATATAACTGCCTCCAAATGTGAGCAAAGGGATCACACATGTCTGTATTGACTGGAACGAGAATGCAATAGCAAATAAGAATTAAGGCCATGATGATGCAATCATAGTGGTGGTTACAGGAGGCAAGAAGAAAGATGCATCCATCAACGTATGACCTCCTCCTCCTCGACTCAGTGCGTCAGGCCACCGACCGACGACTTAATTAGGAGCAGCTGCTTTTGTGGCGAGGTCAAGGTGCTTCTCAACAAAGGAGTCAAAGGCTTCCAGCCAGTTGACGAAGGCCAACGTCATAGCGTCCTCACCGTCCTTGTAGATACCTATGTACATGACTTCCTCATACACATGGATGTGTAGGTCGACAAATTCTTGTAGGGTGAGGCGCCTCGCGGCGAGCGCGACCTCCAGGTGGACATTCTTCATTGCATTGGCGGGCAGTTGCAGGGCCACCAATGCTTGAAAGTGGTTCTTGCCATGGAGGCCGATTAGGGTGGCAGGCAATGAGGAGCCTGGGTGCGCGGGCTGGAGGAGTACGGTGATGTCGTCTACGAGCTTCTTGACGACGGTGAACTTGTTGATGGTGGCAATGATCATCTGGTCCAACGGAGAGTCATAGCTGGCGTCAACGATGGCCATGAACCAGCCGGTCGCCAACACCGTCTGGAGATGATCCTCGATGCCATGCCACAAGCCAGCATCATGGACCATCTAGCACAGCCGTTGGCCGCTCGTGCGCATCGCCACCATGGGTTTGCAGTGAGCACTTTTGTGCTTAGTGTAGGTGCATAGGTGCTACAATGTGGTAGATACATTGGAATGGAGGGGCGCCTTTATATGAGTGCAAACTGCATAGCATTCACATTGTGCTGCCTCTTTTCCCCGTCCTCCTCCCATTAGTTCCCTCATGCATTTAGGATGCTAATTGAAGGAGGATGCATCATTGGCCGTTCAACATTTCGGGAACTGCTACCCTCTCCCTCGTCTGCATTAAAGCCGTATCGGGAACTGTCCTGGTTTACTAGTAGCTGTCAAATCGAATAGTATTGCGCCACCCGCTGCAAGCCCGACTGAACATGCCTCCTCACCTCCATCAAACTCCTTCTTTAAACCCGCATGAAACCAAGAAACCTACTTCGGCCACACTTCCATTCATGAGTGGACCAGAATTAAACGCAACACCGACCGAGCTCCTTCCGTCCGCCCTCAGTTTAAACGAGGCCAGACGCTGGCCAAGCTCCTACTGTCCGCCCTCTATTTAAACGAGGCCAAACATCGGGCAAGAATCGCACACCTCCGCCGCTCCCCCATCTCCTCCATCACAATTTTCTCCACTCTTCCGATGGCTTCCGAGGAGCCATTCTCCAACATACTACCTGGCTGGGTGGCCCGCCGAGCTCTCTGGATACGAGTGAGGCCGCTCGGTGCTTCACATACCTCACTTGGCCCAAAGAGCCAGTTGTCGCCCCAAGTCGACGCGTGGTTTAGCAACTCACCGCTCCAGTTCAGCTCGATGAGGAGTGGTGAGTTGCTCCACGCCGGCACGGCGGCACGGGCGTCGTCACTGCCGTGTCGTACCGCACCACCAGTGTCTGCGGCCGTGCATCCCGTGTCTCTGGGCGCGCCTCCCGTTCCTGCAATAGTGCCATGCAGGCAGAGACAGAAGCCGGGTGCGCAGCAAGCGATGAGTTGGTGGCCAGCTTCTTCATGTCCACCGCCATCATCGAGGAGAAGTAGAACACGGGAGGCCGCTGCCGCTAGGGGTCCCATGAAGGCCACTGCCGAGGCGACGACTGCGTATATAGGTGGTTTCTTGGCTGCTTCATATCTTGCGAGGACCTTCGACGACCCCGCAAGTGTCCGCCGGACATGAGGAAGACAAAGGGATCCGCGGGCGGCCATTTAGATTAGGTATTAATTATACCACGAGAGCCGGATTAGCGTCGCTTAGTTCATGTAAATGTAATGAAATCCTTCATGTTTATATGAAGATCCAGCTTTTTTATACGAAATCCTTCATGCTTATATAAAATCAGTCCGCGTTTGCATGAATTTCCTCTGGTTGGTTAGAGTTGTGAAAATGTATGCCGCTGGCGTTGGATGTCGTCCTCCGTCGAAGGAAGCGGGAGGAAATTTGTGGGTTGCCGTTGGAGAATAATAGTCACATGCAATCCATTTGAGTTAATTAAGTGTATGATTCTCCCTCTATAAAAAAGTTAATTGCATGTACAGTGTACATGACTTGCAGGGTGGCTACAGATTCATACAGAAAGTTAAAAAGAAGCAAATCCATCCTTAATCTTGTATTCTAAGTACTCTGTGGGATGATACTACTCTTATAAAAATAGAGTTGGTGATGATGGTGTGCGTGCCATCCTGCAATATAAGCCGTCTGATTTATATCTGACGGATAGGAAGAAAACTATGGAAATTTTGCAAAAATATACCCACACCCCTCTCCACATTTGCAAATAAGTCCTTCCCTCATTCATTATTTTCTCTCACAAGATAAACTACTCATACAAATGCATCTTGATGTTCCGTGCAACACACGGGCATGTTCCTAGTATACTCTTATAAAAACAGAGTTGGTGATGATGGTCTGTCTACCATACTGCAATATAGGCCAACCGATCTATCTCTGACAGATAGGAAGTTATTGCAATTCTGCAAAAAGATACCCACACCCCTCTCAACATTTGCAAATAAGGCCTTGCCTCGTTCATCCTTTTCTCTCACAAGATAAACTACTTATACAAATGCATCTTGATGTTCCGTGCAATGCACGAGATCTTGCTAGTTTCTTTTTTAAATAGTTACTGCGATAATTTGGTTGAAGTGATATATTTTATGTCTGCCCTGAATGATCTCAAATTCGCTAGTAGTAAGAAAGAAAAGGCTGCCTTGTTAATTAACAGAAAACTATCACATGAGGCCGGTAAAAGCAAGGCACACTGGGTTCAGCGTCATCGTCACTACAGTTGTGCGCACGCGAGAAGTCTACATATCGAGGGGGCTATGGAGAGAAAGACATATCGAGTGTGTGTGAGCGAGGCACAGAGACACAACTAGTGTGTGTGTGTGTGTTTGTTTGAGAGTGAAGCCAATTGATAGA
>NC_057806.1:213198651-213269618 GCF_018294505.1 Triticum aestivum
GAGAAGGAGTTTGTGTGATACATATCTATATTGAGGGATAGGTAGATAGCATGTGTAAGAGGCATACATAAAGCATCACGGAGATAAACAAGCGGTGCGTGTGCGTGTGTGTGAGCGAAATCTCAAAACAAAAGGTGCTCTCCTGGAATCCCATTGTATGTATTCATATGGTTTCGATATTTGATTAACCTTATGCATATGTGTGCGACACATAGTTATACTTTGAGACATTAGTGGCAGTGGGTGGGCGGAATTAAAGGGGTGGGCGTGTTCGACAGAGAGAGCGTGTGTGTTTTTGTGTGAGAGACTTGCAGGACGGGGTAGAAAGACGAATTCTAACCTTGACGGAGGGAGAGAAACACACAAAGTGCGCGTGTGTGATTCCGATGCCCACGGAGAAATGAGATATGTATGCGTGTGAGAGAGATTGCACAATTCATTCATGTATCACTATCTAGCGACCGTGGACGTGCATCGCTTGAACATAAATCAATATCTACTTCGTATCGTGGCCAAAGATACAATATCGATTCAACGCTATAAAGATTGTACACTCACATATCACATTTTTTCCAGATAGTCCTTTTCAATTGTGGATGCCAAATTTTGAGTGATGTTTCTTCGAACAACCACTGTAGTTATCATGTAGATGCACCATTGTTAGTTTTGCATTCATTTCCATTAGTCTTGGATGATTTAAGGTTCTATTATGAAGTAATATATGTATATTCATATGTGAATTCAACGGGTACACATTTTTTGAAATGGAGGCCATGTAATCATATGAGGTAATACTTTTAAGTAGCGGACTACAATATCCATTTGTCGCGGGAAACCACGGCCACCTATGGGACCAGAGGGCCCCTTGCTGGTTCGATAGGGGGGACGTCCCGTTGCACAAAGAGCAGATGAGCGTGGGGTAGCACCGCAGAGATCACACAGGCAATTTTACACAGGTTCGGGCCGCCGTGAGGCGTAAAACCCTACCACTACTTTGGTGGATTGATGGTGGAAGAGTGGTGGTGGAGCGTAGTACACTTGCCCGGCAAGGGCGGTAGTGGCTACGTGCGTATCGGTGTGTTTGTTGTCCAACCTTATAACCCTTTCTTCGGTCGCCATGGGCCTCCTTTTATAGGTTAAGGGGTCACCACAATGGCAAAGTAGTCATTATGCACCGATAAGATAGCAAATAGTGCTATCATACCTAACTCTCCAGGCTGACATGGTGTATTAAATGCACTGCTTAACGCCACATCATTGGTTGCCCGGCAAGCCTTGTCGGCCTATTTTGCCAGCTTCACACCTGCTCGCTTGACACGTCGCAGGGCGGGTGTTGTTCCTAAGCATCTTCCATAGAGAAAAGCTGCCATGTGGCGAATGGCTACCACTTAGTCACTTTGCGGCTTGACACCGCACTGATTGACGACGCGCACTGGTACATCGACGTGCTAAACAAATGATTTTTAACCCCTTTCCGCGACGCCATTTGGAACCATCGCCAAGTGAGTGTGGGCGATAGGGGGTCCTTCCCACACGACCCAGAAATCATCGGGGATAGGCCCTCCTGGGACCCAGGCTAGGGCCGTGTGCTATCGGGCAAGGCATCGGAACCCAATAATTTCCGTAGGTATGTACATCCCACATGGTGAATCCCAGAAAATCATTTTCGTAGGTATTTACATCCCACATGGTGAATCCCAGAAAATCATTTCCGTAGGTATGTACATCCCACACGGTGAATCCCAGAAAAACATTTCCATAGGTATGTACATCCCACACGGTGAATCCTAGAAAAACATTTCCGTAGGTATGTATATCACACACAGTTTTTTGTGTGGAAACGTTTGTGCAAGGTGGCCTAATGCAAACAGTTCGCTGCCGGAATCCGTGTGTGATTGTTAGTTGATCGAACACGCCTACTTTCTAGAACTGTGCGGGTTGTTTGAGTTCATCGCCCACGGTGTTGTCCGAGTAAACATGTGCACTATAAAACCCCAATAAGCAGGGTAATTAGCCTATTATGTATAATCCATGTACTAATGAAACTGATATTTCTTATAAAACACACCAGATATATCATATCCGTGTAAAAGCAACCATGATTTCGTAATCGAATTACTTCAGATAGCTTCAACACTTAGTTTTGCCATTACACAATAGCACCAAGTTTCACCTGCAGCGTAAAAAAACCTTTGGAAAGTAGCATCATACAAGGTAAATAGACAAATGAATCTCATCTGGGAAACTGCAGAAGTGGAAGGCAAATATTGAGCCTTCAGTGATGTTGAATGTCCTTGCAACTTTAGGCCAGTGGCTATGGATAATTGCCCGCCCAACCTTCATCCTCTACAGCAAGACTTCAATATTATACCGTGGGTGTTGAATGAATACCTTCCTCGCCTCTTGACCATGCAGGTGGTTTGAGAGGTAATCATCGGTGAACTGCTTTGAAAAGTACTGAAAACAAAGCTATGCATAAATCGCTGTTGTAAATTTTGAAATGGCCAAGAGGTAAAAACAACGTAAAAGAGTTGGTACCATCCTATAGTTGACTGATGTCTTATTCATTGTGCAAACAAAGATCTTGCTGTTATTCATCGCTAGTTTCTTCGTCCTAACAATCTTTCTAAGTTTCTTGACTTGACTGATATTCATGGACATCTCATTTCCCATATGCAAAATGGGTCGAACTGTGGGTCTAAGCCTCTGACAGCAGGACCTATATCTGCAAGACCAAATTGTAAGAAACCTAAATATTAGAATGATTCCCGCAACTGCACAATAGTTTGCTATTAGCCAAAGGACCCTGCTTGAACAAACCTCGATGGTAAACCATAGTGTCTCCCATTGTTTCCCTGCAACAAACATAAGGAAGAACTTTATCAGGTTAACAAAGAGTTGCCATACTATCATTAGAATATGTATTGAGTACAACCAAATTCGATTGGTGTCACATGCATAACAATACAAAATTGTACCCACAACAAATGAAAATCAAATTGCAGAACTGAACAACAGTTAAATGGACCGTAGACCAAATGAACCAAAATAGTTAACTAAGCACGACACTACAGAATAGAAACATGTACTAGAAGATAAGACAGTTGACAAAACAAAGAATGCTTGAGAATAGTACTACGAAATGTAGCAATTGTTGGACCAAAGTGTTAACTGAACATTACATTTCAGAGGACCAAACTGTTAACTGAACATCAGATTGCATATTAACATTACAGAGGACAAATTACAGAGGACAAATCACTAGAGGGCACTGGCGGTGGCCTCGAGGAAACATCACGAGCTATATTTTAAAGTAGAGAACCGCGTGGCGGTGTCGACGGTGGCCTCGAAGATGAGGTGCTCCTCTAAGATCTGGCGGTCGACATGCATGGCAGCCATAGCGACCTTGTTCGCGCATGCGGCCGCATGCTACTTAGCTCCAAGTTATACTACGTGTAAAATGGTTGTGGGCGTCGCTTAATTGGAGGAGGGGGGCAGTGATTTTAGTGGAAGGTGTCGCTCCGTCGGTCGGGGCATGTGGGATGGGAAAGGATAAGGATGGTGTGGGTTGGGTGTGGATTACCTAACCATATCGACGAGGCCGCGCAGCAAGAAGAAGGGTCAGTGGTGAGGAGGCCGATCAGCAAGAAGAAGGGTCGCCGGTGAGGAGGCGGCGCTGCAAGAAGAAGGGTCGCCGGTGAGGAGGCGGTGCTTCAATAAGAAAGGTAGCCGGTGAGGAGGTGGCGCTGCAAGAAGAAGGGGTGCCGGCGAGGAGGCTGAGCTGCCAGTAAGCAGCAGTGAAGGTTTGAACTTGGAAAGCAAGGAGGAACAGTGGAAATGTGGCTTTTGGTAGGAGGGAGGGGGCGGGGAGATAGATATTTCCGCGGTGGCAAAAAATTCGCTCGGTGCCATGATAAACTGGCGCGCAAGTGTGGTTCAAGCGGTGGCGGTGGACTGTAGATGAAGAAGCTTCCTACATAAGCCAGACAAGATGGTGCACCAAGATATTTTATATCGCATCCCACATGATTCTTTCTAGTAAAGTGTTTGTGGTATACCTGATTTTTTCATTATGTTTTGAAAGACAAAATGGTGTTACGGAGGGAAAGGATGGTGTTTGAATTGCTAGAACATTTACGCACAGTGAACATGCAACTAGTACATGAGTGTCGTGTTTAAATTTTGAATTATTCCGGGTTCGTTTGGCATTTTTATGCATTAATTGAGTTTTGGGCATTTAATGTGCATAATTCAAATTTGAACTACAATCACATGCCCCAATGCACCAAAGTTTGTTGAAAAATCACATGTGTGTCTTTTGGTGAATTTATAGGTCCCATGCAAGAAATGGGAATAAAATTCAAACATCTGGGTGTCGTAGCTCGGCCGGAATGATTGAGGAACTTGGTTTTTTAATTCCTGTAAATGCAAAACACGGCTGAAAATCATGAAACTTGGCATGGTGTCATGACATGGCACCAACATGTTGCGGTAATTTTTTTGGCCGAATTGGGACAAGCTTTCGTGTAAGCTTCTTGCCAACCAAAGCTTCGCTCAAGAAGGCTCGTGGTTCCGAGAGGGAACATGTCACCTCCATGTGTGAAACAACATACGTACACTATCGTCTCCCACCTTAAATTTTTTACACAGGCAGATTAGACCAAATAGAAGTATCGTGCTAAATTTTGGAATTATTCCGGGTTCATTTGGCCTTTTTATACATTAATTGAGTTTCTGCACATTTAATGTGCATAATTCAAATTTGAACTACAAGCATAGGCTCCAGTGCACCAAAGTTGTTTGAAAAATCATATGTGTGTCCTTGGGTGAATTTCTAGGTCCCATGCAACAGATGGGAGTGAAATTCAAACATCTGGGCGTCGTGGCTCGGCCGGAAAGATTGAGAAACTTGGTTTTTTAATTCATGTAAACCCAAAACACGCCTGAAAATCATGAAACTTGGCATGGTGTCATGACATGGCACCAACATGCTGCAGTAATTTTTTGGCCGAAGTGGGACAAGCTTTGGTGTAAGCTTCTTGCAAACCGGAACTTCCCTCAAGAAGGCTCGTGGTTCCGAGAGAGAACATGTCACCTCCATGTGCGAAACGACATACGTACACTGCCTTCTCCCGCCTTAATTTTTGTACACTGGCTGATTAGACCAAATAGAAGTATCATGCTAAATTTTGGAATTATTCCGGGTTTGTTTGGCCTTTTTTATACATTAATTGAGTTTCTTGGCATTTAATGTGCATAATTCAAATTTGAACTACAAGCACATGCTCCAGTACACCAAAGTTGGTTTAGAAATCACATGTGTGTCCTTTGGTCTATTTATAGGTCCCATGCAAGAAATGGGATTGAAATTCAAACATCTGGGCGTGGTGGCTCGATCGGAAAGATTGAGAAACTTGGTTTTTTAATTCATAGAAATCCAAAACATGCCTGAAAATCATGAAAGTTGGCATGGTGCATTGCATGGCACCAACATGCTGCGGTAATTTTTTTGGCCAAACTGGCACAAGTTTTGGTATAAGCTTCTTGCAAACCGGAGCTTCCCTCAAGAAGGCTCGTGGTTCTGAGAGGGAACGTGTCACCTCCGTGTGCGAAACGACATACGTACACTGCCTTCTCCCGCCTTAATTTTTTTATATAGGAAGATTAGGCCACATAGAAGTATCATGCTAAATTTAGGAATTATGCCGGGTTCGTTCAGCCCTGTTTATACATTAATTGAGTTTCTGTGTGTTTAATGTGCATAATTCAAATTTGAACTACAAGCACAGGCTCTAATGCCCAAAGTTGATTGCAAAATCACATGTGTGTCCTTGGGTGAATTTCTAGGTCCCATGCAAGATATGGGAGTGAAATTCATACATCTGGGCGTCGTGGCTCATGCGGAAAGATTTTGAATTCTGGTTTTTTAATTACTGTAAATCCAAAACATGCCGGAAAATCATGAAACTTGGCATGGTGTCATGACATGGCACCAACATGCTGCGGTAATTTATTTGGCCGAATTGGGACAAGCTTTGGTGTAAGCTTCTTGCAAACCTGAGCTTTGATGACCCACAAGTATAGGGGATCTATCGTAGTCCTTTCGATAAGTAAGAGTGTCAAACCCAACGAGGAGCAGTAGGAAATGATAAGCGGTTTTCAGCAAGGTATTCTCTGCAAGCACTGAAATTATAGGTAACAGATAGTTTTGTGATAGGATAATTTGTAACGAGTAACAAGTAACAAAAGTAAATAAGGTGCAGCAAGGTGGCCCAATCCTTTTTGTAGCAAAGGACAAGCCTGGACAAACTCTTATATGATGTAAAGCGCTCCCGAGGACACATGGGAATATCATCAAGCTAGTTTTCATCACGTTCATATGATTCACGTTCGGTACTTTGATAATTTGGTATGTGGGTGGACCGATGCTTGGGTACTGTCCTTACTTGGACAAGCATCCCACTTATGATTAATGTCTATTGCAAGCATCCGCAACTACAACAAAAGTATTAAGGTAAACCTAACCATAGCATGAAACATGTGGATCCAAATCATCCCCTTACGAAGCAACGCATAAACTAGGTTTTAAGCTTCTGTCACTCTAGCAACCCATCATCTACTTATTACTTCCCAATGCCTTCCTCTAGGCCCAATTAATGGTGAAGTGTTATGTAGTCGACGTTCACATAACACCACTAGAGGAGAGACAACATACATCTCATCAAAATATCGAACGAATACCAAATTCACATGACTACTAATAGCAAGACTTCTCCCATGTCCTCAGGAACAAACATAACTACTCACAAAGCATATTCATGTTCATAATCAGAGGGGTATTAATATTCATATAGGATCTGAACATATGATCTTCCACCAATTAAACCAACTAGCATCAACAACAAGGAGTAATCAACACTACTAGCAACCCACAGGTACCAATCCCGGCCTTGGAGACAAGAATTGGATATAAGAGATGAACTAGGGTTTTGAGAGGAGATGGTGCTGGTGAAGATGTTGATGGAGATTGCCCTCTACTGATGAGAGGAGCGTTGGTGATGACGATGGCGATGATTTCCCCCTCCCGGAGGGAAGTTTCCCCAGCAGAACAGCTCCGCCAGAGCCCTAGATTGGTTCTGCCAAGGTTCTGCCTCGTGGCAGCGGAGTCTCGTCCGGAAAGATGGCTTATGATTTTTCCCCGTCAAAAGACTCCATATAGCAGAAGATGGCCATCGGAGGGCCACCAGGGGGCCCATGAGGTAGGGGGGCGCACCCAGGGGGGTAGGGGGCGCCCCCACCCTCGTGGGCAGGGTGTGGTCCCCCTGGTTAACTTCTTGCGCTCAGTATTTTTTTATATATTCTAAAAATGTCTTCCGTGAAGTTTCAAGACTTTTGGAGTTGTGCAGAATAGGTCTCTAATATTTGCTCCTTTTCCATCCCAGAATCTCAGCAGCCGGCATTCTCCCTCTTTATGTAAACCTTGTAAAATAAGAGAGAATAGGCATAACTATTGTGACATAATGTGTAATAACAGCCCATAATGCAATAAATATCGATATAAAAGCATGACGCAAAATGGACGTATCAACTCCTCCAAGCTTAGACCTTGCTTGTCCTCAAGCGAAAGCCGAAATCGAAAAATATGTCCACATGTTTAGAGATAGAGGTGTCGATAAAAATGAAATACAGACATGAGGGCATCATGATCATTCTTAGAACAAATACTTATATAATTCTTGTTATATGATCTCTTATGCTAGAGTAACAATTTGATCACAATTTCAAGTATGAATCACAAACTTCATTGAAAACTAACAAACTATAATCTCAGTCATTAGAGCAATTGCAATTTATCATAATATAGGAAAGAGTCAATATAAGATCTTTTCAGCAAGTCCACATACTCAACTATCATTTAGTCTTTCACAATTGCTAACACTCACACAATACTTATGGGTATGGAGTTTTAATCGGACACAGAGAAAGATAGGGGCTTATAGTTTTGCCTCCCATCGTTTTACCTCAAGGGTAATGTCAACAATAATAGTTCATGAAAACTCACATCCAATTAGCCATATATACCAGGAGCTTTCCAACATGTTGTGCTTGCCAAAAGATAAAATGTAAAAGGAAGGGTGAAGATTACCATGACTCTTATGTAAGGTAGGAGATAAAAGTAAAAGATAGGCCCTTCATAGAGGGAAGCAGTGGTTGTCATGCGCTTTTATGGTTGGATGCACAAAATCTTAATGCGAAAGAACATCACTTTATATTGCCACTTGTGATATGGACCTTTATTATGCAGTCCGTCACTTTTATTTCTTCCATATCACACGATCGTATAAAGCTTATTTCCTCCACACCAATCAATCATACATATTTAGAGAGCAATTTTTATTGCTTGCGCCGATGACAACTTACTTGAAGGATCTTATTCAATCCATAGGTAGGTATGGTGGACTCTCATGGCAAAACTAGTTTAAGGGTGTTTGGAAGCACAAGTAGTATCTCTACTTGGTGCAAAGAATTTGGCTAGCATGAGGGGGAAATGCAAGCTCAACCATGTTGGATGATCCATGACAATATAATTTATCTCAGATGTAAGAAAACACAACCCATTACGTTGTCTTCCTTGTCCAATGTCAACTCTTTAGCATGTCATATTTTAATGAGTGCTCACAATCATAAAAGATGTCGAAGATAGTATATTTATATGTGAAGACCTCTCTTTCTTTATTACTTCATATTAATTGCAGCGATGACCAAAACTTTGTTCGTCAACTCTCAACAACTTTTATTCATCATACTTTTTATATGTGAGCTCATTACTCTCCAGCAGATCCATATGATCTCTTTGTTTCTTTTTATTCTTTCTCTTTTCTTTTATTCACTCAAGATCATGACAAAATAATCAAGCCCTTGACTCAACACTAATCTTTATTATATGTAGCTCCCGGACTCGATTATATAGCAGGATCATAAAGAAAAACTCACAACTAGATCATACTAAAAGCTTTTATTCTACTAGATCAAGATATTATCAAAAGGATCGAACTAAGAAAAGCGGTAAAGATAAAAGTGATGGTGATACGATACCGGGGCACTCCCCCAAGCTTGGCAGTTGCCAAGGGGAGTGACCATACCCATGTGATTATGTCTCTCTTTTCGGGATGGTGATGTGATATTCTTGGCGATGATGCCCCTCCGGATACGATTTTCCTCCTCGAGCTTATTGACTTGCTGCTTGAGGTACATTATTTCCTTTCAAAGCTTTCCTGTAACAGCCAAAGCTCCCTGCACCCAAGGGTGCTGCATAGCCGTGGGAGAACCAGTGACACTCTTTTTCATATTCTCATAAGAAAGAAATCTAACATTGGAAGGAATAACCGAGTTTGGAATAGCCGAGCTCTGCAGTTCCCCCATTGTGAATCCAGCTCAGAAGCGAGAAGTGACTTCTTGATCCTCCTCCATGGCATCTATTCTCTTCAAATCATCCTCCATCTCTTCGTCCGTTGCTGGCCCAAAGTGGTCAACATTGTTGTTTGTCATTGATCTAGGTGCCGGATGAGACACCCGACTCTCCCTGATTGACTCTTGCGAAGACATCTTGCTCTAATCTGCAGCAACAACAGCTCGAAACACCAACAGAGGATAATTGCGTGATACAGGAGTCAAAACCTCCGGGAGATTATATAATGAATTTTTACCGACCAAAATACGTAACGTGCAAGAAAACGGAGTCCGGAGAGCACACGAGGTGCCCACGAGGTAGGGGGCGCGCCCAGGGGGGTAGGGCGCGCCCTCCACCCTCATGGAGCCCTCGTGTCCTTCCCGGACTGCTTCTTATTTTTCTATTTTTCTAAATATTCCAAAACGGAGAAATATTGCCATTAGAACTGTTTTGGAGTCGGTTTACTTACCGTACCACATACCTATTCCTTTTCGGAGTCTGAAACGTTCCGGAAAGTGTCCCTTATGTATTCCTCCGGGGTTACGGTTTCAATAACATTGGTTTCAACATTTATAGGATTACCTGAGATATAATGTTTAATTCTTTGACCGTTCGCCACCTTCGGATTTGTGCCTTCGAAGTTGTTGATTTTTATGTCACCGGAACGATAGACCACCTCGATAACGTAAGGACCTTCCCATTTAGAGAGAAGTTTTCCTGCAAACAATCTTAAACGAGAGTTGTATAGAAATACATAGTCACCTACATTAAACTCACGCTTTTGTATCCTTTTGTCATGCCATCTTTTAACTCTTTCTTTAAATAATTTGGCATTCTCATAGGCTTGGGCTCTCCATTCATCAAGTGAGCTAATGTCAAATAACCTTTTCTCACCGGCAAGTTTGAAATCATAATTGAGCTCTTTAATAGCCCAATAAGCCTTATGTTCTAGCTCGAGAGGTAAGTGACATGCTTTTCCATAAACCATTTTATACGGAGACATACCCATAGGATTTTTATATGCAGTTCTATAGTCCCATAATGCATCATCAAGTTTCTTGGACCAATTCTTTCTAGATCTATTGACAGTCTTTTGCAAAATTAATTTGAGTTCTCTATTACTCAATTCTACTTGACCACTAGACTGTGGGTGATAAGGAGATGCAATTCTATGATTAACATCATACTTAGCAAGCATTTTACGGAAAGCACCATGAATAAAATGTGAACCACCATCAGTCATTAAATATCTAGGGACTCCAAACCTCGGAAAAATAACTTCTTTAAGCATCTTAATAGAGCTGTTATGATCAGCACTACTAGTTGGAATAGCTTCTACCCACTTAGTAACGTAATCAACAACAACTAAAATATGTGTATATCCATTAGAGGCAGGAAAAGGTCCCATATAATCAAAGCCCCAAACATCAAATGGTTCGATAACAAGTGAATAATTCACAGGTATTTCTTGACGTCTACCAATATTACCAATTCTTTGACATTCATCACAAGATAAGACAAACTTACGGGCATCCTTGAAGAGAGTAGGCCAATAAAAACCGGATTGCAATACCTTATGTGCAGTTCTATCTCCAGCATGGTGTCCTCCATAAGCCTCGGAGTGACACTTGCGTAGGATATGTTCTGTTCATGCTCAGGAACACATAACGTCTAATAACACCATCTACTCCTTCTTTATAAAGATGTGGGTCATCCCAAAAGTAATGTCTCAAATCATAGAAGAACTTTTTCTTTTACTGGTATGTGAAACTAGGTGGTATAAATTTAGCAACAATGTAATTAGCATAATCAGCATACCATGGAGCAGTATGAGAGGCATTTACAACATTTAATTGTTCATCAGGAAAGCTATCATCAATAGGTAGTGGGTCATCAAGAACATTTTCTAACCTAGATAAGTTGTCTACAACGGGGTTCTCAGCTCTCTTTCTATCAATGATATGCAAATCAAATTCTTGTAGCAAGAGAACCCATCTAATAAGTCTAGGCTTATCATCTTTCTTTTCCATAAGATATTTAATAGCAGCATGATCCGTGTGAATAGTTAGTTTAGAATCAACAATATAAGGTCTGAACTTATCACAAGCAAATACAACTACTAAGAAATCTTTTTCAGTAGTAGCATAATTTCTCTGAGCATTGTCTAGAGTTTTACTAGTATATTGAATAACATTTAATTTCTTATCAACTCTTTGCCCTAGAACAACACCTACAGCATAATCACTGGCATCACACATAATTTCAAAGTGTAAATTCCAATCAGGTGGCTGAACAATCGGTGCAGAAATCAATGCTTTCTTAAGTATTTCAAATGCTTCTACACAATCATCATCAAAAGCAAATGGTATATCTTTTTGTAATAAATTAGTCAGAGGCCGAGAAATTTTTGAGAAGTCCTTAATGAACCTCCTATAAAAACCGGCATGACCAAGGAAACTTCTTATACCTTTGATGTCCTTGGGACATGGCACTTTTCAATAGCATCAACTTTGGCTTTATCAACCTCAATACCTCTTTCAGAAACTTTATGCCCCAAGACAATACCTTCGTTAACCATAAAGTGGCATTTTTTCCAATTCAAGACAAGATTAGTTTCTTCACATCTCTGCAAAACTCGATCAAGGTTGCTTAAGCAATCATCAAAAGAGGATCCATAGACGGAAAAATCATCCATGAAAACATAACAAATCTTTTCACAGAAGTCAGAGAATATAGCCATCATGCATCTTTGAATGGTAGCAGGTGCATTACATAAACCAAAAGGCATACAGCTATAAGCAAAAGTACCAAAAGGGAAAGTAAAATTAGTCTTTGATTGATCATTAGCTGACACAGGTATTTGAGAGAAACCAGAATAACCATCTAGAAAGCAAAAATGTGTATGTTTGGATAATCTTTCTAGCATTTGATCGATAAAAGGTAAGGGAGAATGATCTTTTTTAGTAGCTTTATTTAATTTGCGGAAATCAATTACCATCCTATAACCTATAATAATTCTTTGCGGAATCAACTCATCTTTATCATTAGGAATGACAGTAATACCTCCCTTCTTACGGACACAGTGGACAGGACTTACCCACTGACTATCAGCAACGGGATAAATTATACCTGCCTCGAGAAGCTTTAGTATTTCCTTTCTTACCACTTCCTTCATCTTAGGATTCAGCCGTTGTTGATGATCACGAACTGGTCTGGCATCTTCCTCCAAATTTATTTTGTGTTGACACAGAGTGGGACTAATGCCCTTAAGATCATCAAGAGTATATCCAATAGCAGCACGGTGCTTCTTCAGAGTTTTCAATAATCCTTCTTCTTCATGCTCTGAAAGGTTAGAACTAATAATAACAGGATATATCTTCTTTTCATCAAGATAAGCATATATAAGAGTATTAGGTAATGGTTTAAGCTCAAACACGGGATCACCCTTTGGTGGAGGAGGATCCACTAGGATTTCAATAGGCAAATTGTGTTTCAGGATGGGTTCCTGTTTAAAGAATACTTCCTCTATTTCCCTTCTTTCATTCATAAACATATCATTTTCATGGTCTAGCAAATATTGTTCTAAAGGATCACTAGGAGGTACATAATTTCATCTTTACTAAGCAATTCCTCTTCACAGTGTTGTCTACGAAATTTAGAAAAGTTGAACTCATGAGACATATCACCTAAACCAATAGTAACAACATCCTTTTTGCAATCTATATTAGCATTAACATTGTTCAAGAAGGGTCTACCAAATATAATGGGACAAAAGCTATCTTGTGGGGAACAAAGAACAAGAAAATCAGTAGGATATTTAGTTTTCCCACACAAGACTTCAACATCTCTAACAATTCCAATTGGTGAAATAGTATCTCTATTGGCAAGTTTAATTGGGACATCAATATCTTCTATCTCAGCAGGTGCAATACCATGCATAATTTCTTTGTATAAGTCATGAGGTATAGCACTAGCACTGGCACCCATATCACATAAGCCATGATAACAATGATCTCATATTTTAACAGAAATAACATGCATGCCTACCAAAGATCTAAGTTTATCTTTAGCACAAGGTTTAGCAATTCTAACAGTCTCATCACGGAAATGAATAACATGCCCATCAGTATTATCAGACAAGAGATCTTTAACAATAGCAATATTAGGTTCAACTTTAATTTGCTCAGTAGGTGTATAAGTTCTAATATTGCTTTTACGAACCACAGTTGAAGCTTTAGCATGATCTTTTGTCCTAACAGGAAAAGGTGGTTTCTCAACATAAGTAGTAGGAACAATAGGATCATTATAAGTGATAGTCTTTTCTTCAACTTTAATAGGTGCATCTACTTTTACTTCTATGGGAGGATGATATTTAAACCACTTCTCCCTAGGGAGATCAACATGAGTAGCAAAAGATTCACATAAAGAAGCTACTATCTCAGAGTCAAGTCCATATTTAGAGCTAAATTTACGGAAAACACCAGTATCCATAAAAGATTTAACACAATCAAACTTAGGTGTGATACCTAACTCCTTACCTTCGTCGAGGTCCGAATCTTTAGAGTTGAGTTTAATTATTTCCAATAAATCCCATTTGAATTCAATAGTCTTCGTCATAAAAGATCCAGCACAAGAAGTATCGAGCATGGTGCGATTGTTATAAAAAAGCCGAGCATATAAATTTTGAATAATCATTTCTCTTGAGAGCTCATGATTTGGGATTGAATATAAAATTGATTTAAGCCTCCCCCAAGCTTGAGTGATGCTTTCTCCTTTGCGAGGCCAAAAGTTATATATATAATTGCGATCACAATGGACAAGATGCATAGGATAAAACTTCTGATGAAATTCCAATTTCAATCGTTTGTAGTTCCATGACCCCGTATCATCACATAGCCTGTACCATGTAAATGCATCTTCCTTCAAAGATAAAGGGAAGACCTTCTTCTTAATAACATCTCCGGGTACACCTGCAAGCTTAAATAATCCACAAATTTCATCCACATATATTAAGTCCTCATCAGGATGTGTTGTTCCGTCTCCTGCAAAAGGATTGGCTAGCAGTTTTTCTATCATACACGAAGGAATTTCAAAGCAGACATTTTCATTTTCAGTAGGTTCAGTAGGTTGCGGAGCAACTCTTTGCTCTACTGGTCGGGGTGAAGATACCCCGAACAAGCCCCTCAGAGGATTACTTTCCATAGTAACAAGTGACAGTAAATTTCAGCACACTATATAAATTTTTCCTTACCAATTTCCACCTACCAAAGGCGCTTCACTCCCCGGCAACTGCACCAAAAAAGAGTCTTGATGACCCACAAGTATAGGGGATCTATCATAGTCCTTTTGATAAGTAAGAGTGTCGAACCCAACGAGGAGCAGAAGGAAATGATAAGCGATTTTCAGCAAGGTATTCTCTGCAAGCAATGAAATTATAGGTAATAGATAGTTTTGTGATAGGATAACTTGTAACGAGTAACAAGTAACAAAAGTAAATAAGGTGCAGCAAGGTGGCCCAATCCTTTTTGTAGAGTCCATCAACTCCAACGGCATGGCTGAGTGCACCACAACGACCTAGCTCACCTTACTCTTCATCTGAAAACTCTGCAACATAATACGTTGCAGCCTGTGTAGCTCAGGACATGGAATATGCTGGCTAGATAACACTACAAAGCAATGAACAAGTAACAGCTAAAACTATATGCATATATGGCTGGTGGAGGCTCTATAGTTATCATTTGCATAAAGCTAGTTTTTCCCTACAACAAAGGAATATATTTTATTTAACTACAAGTTTGTTGAAAACATCGAGAAGGTTCCTCCAACTCAATCTCAAAATAATAATTATCATCCCAAAAAATTAATTAAGTAGAGTGATGAGATCAAATCAATAATTCAAGTACCAGATACTCAAGACGTCCATAACCGGGGACACGTCTGACCATGATTAGTTTATACACTCTCCAGAGGTTTGCGCACTTTTCCCCACAATACTCAATATCCTCCGTTGTATTTATCGCACTCCATGGTGTTTGAGAAACAGATGATCGAGACACAGTCTTTCAGAAGCATTAACTCTTTACTCTGGGTAGACAGTACCACCTACATCCCCTACATCTGCTAGCCTACCACTGAAATAGATCACACAACTTACTCAACTATGCCATAGCCCATAATGGTTTCTGGCTGCACACGGAAGTTTCCAGCATGAGTAATCTTATGATCCCTTTGAGCCTGGGTGGCAAACCATAGGATGATCACACGAGTACTCCGGGATATCCTAGGACAACACTTGATTTCTCCAAGCGTCCGGACAACCACTGGGTGCTCCAACCAATCCACCCAGATGTGTATTAAAGTAGCCACCTTAAGTTTAACCATTAAATTAAACTCTCACATCTGTCATGGATCACTCAAACCAAACCACGTCTACAAGCATAGCTTAGAAGTATAAGCATAACATAGAATCCCCAGGGTTTGATATAAAAAGGCAATAGGTTCCTACCTCATGAACTACTTCCAAAACCCACATGTTAAACACGCCCTACTCATGCAATGTTTGAGGGCTGAAACTAATGCATAAAAATTGGGTAATAAATGGGTATGATCAAAGTGTTACTTGCCGTGCTGACGATCTGAAAACCCAAGTGACTCGTAGTAGCTAGCTTCGCACTCCGGAATCTCTATCGTGAACAAACAATGGCATACATAAGCACTCAAGCATAATATGAAAGGGTAAAACTCAAAATAAAAGATCCAAACTGAATGTTCAACCGAAGAGATTCGATTTGCAAAAGAATCAATCAAATCAGAGCTACGAAACTCAAACTACGATCAAAAGAAGTTCGCAAATCTGCTTGAAACCAAATTTTAAATTGTCAAAACCATGTTCAAGTTGATTATCAGGAAAGAGGGGAACAAGACGAAGATGAATCTCCATTTAATCGGTTTAACCAGTTTCACTGGATTTGGACGAACGGGCAAAAAGTAACGAGGGTCTAAAGATCAGGGACTAATCTGTGATAAAAGTATTCGCGGATAGGTCCCTAGCCGAAAATAAGCAGAAAAGTAAAATCTAACGAACGAACGTTCGCTAACGGAGCTAAATGAACGAATCTGTTCATTAAAATGAACTAAACAAAGAATGTTCGCTAATTAGTGAACTCTAAAATAAAACCGATCTAAACCAAACAACCGAAAAAACGAAAAAAGAACCGGCGAGCCGGGACAGTTTTATGCCGGTTAAACGGCATGCGGCGGCTCCGGTGAATTGTGAGGTGGCGGCTCTGGCGAACGGCGAGGCGGGGCGGCGCGGAGTGCGGCGGGAGTCGGGGCGGCGCAGAGTGCGGCGCTGCGGCGCGACTTGGCTGGAGGCGGCTACGATGACGACGATGATGAGGAGAGGGGCCGGGGGGCTCCTTATAAAGAGGGGGCGAGGTGGCGTCGGGGTGGCTTGGGCGAGGGTGCGACGGCCTCGGGAGGCGTGTCCGCCTCGAACACGGCCGGTGGCAGTGGGGCTGCTCCCGCGCGGGGAAAGGCGGCGGCGGCCTGCTGGGCCTAAGGCCTGGTCTGTTCGAAACTTTTTTTCTTTTAAAATAAATTTCACCCGAAAGAAAAAAATCCTAATAAAATAAAAAATTCTAAGAATGCAAGAAACAATTTTTACCGTCCAAACCTAATTTTTAGGACAAAGTGAACATTTTTCTGGCCTAAAAATGCAATTTTCAAAAATGTATATTTTCTAATTCAAATAAAATAGAAAATAAATTACGAATAAAATAATAATTTGATTTTAATATTTCTCCTCTAATATTCCTCTCTTTTGAAGAAGAAGTCATTTTATCTTCTCTCATTTATTTTTATTATTGGAAATAATTAGAGAGAAAAATATTAAAATAAAATTGATCCTCTTTTCAAATTTGAAAAAATTCAAATATGAAAATTTGTGAAATCTCCAACTCTCTCCTTGGGTCCTTGAGTTGCTTAAGATTCTTAGGATCTCAACCAAAATGCAAATAACACATGATATGCATATGATGACCTATGTATAACATCCAAATTGAAAATTGGGATGTTACAAACCTACCCCCCTTAAGACGAATCTCGTCCTCGAGATTTGGGTTGGCTAGAAAATAGGTGTGGGTGGTCTTTCTGTAGGTCTTCCTCTCGCTCCCAGGTGGCTTCATCCTCGGTATGGTGGCTCCACTAAACTTTAGAAAACTTGATAACCTTGCTGCATGTAACTCGGCTGGCAAACTTGAGAATCTTGACGGGTTTCTCCTCGTAGGTTAGATCACTCTCCAACTGAATTGCTTCCAGGGGCACTGTATCTCTCAAAGGAACATCGGCCATCTCAGCATGGCACTTCTTCAACTGGGAAATGTGAAGCACATCATGGACTCCTGAAAAACCTTCGGGTATCTCCAACTTGTAGGCAACTTCTCTCATACGCTCCAAAACTCGGTACAGTCCTAAAAATCTCAGGGCTAACTTTCCCTAACTCCAAATCGGTTAACTCCTTGGAGTGGTGACACACGAAGATACGCTCTGTCTCCAATTTCATAGACTACCTCCTTACATTTAGTATCGGCATAACTCTTCTGCCTGGACTGGGATACCTTCGATCTATCATGAATCAACTTTACCTTCTCTTCAGACTCTTTGATCAAATCTGGTCCAAACAACTGACGGTCTCCTACTTCATCCCACATCAATGGTGTCCTGCACCTTCTTCCATACAAGGCCTCGAAAGGTGCCATCTTCAAACTAGCCTAATAACTATTGTTGTATGAGAACTCTGCGTAGGGCAAATTATCGTCCCAGCTAGATCCATAATCTAGTGCACAAGCTCTCAACATGTCCTCCAGAATCTGATTGACTCTCTTGGTCTGTCCATCTGTCTGCGGATGAAAGACTATACTGAACTCTAGCCTAGTACCCAAAGTCTGGTGCATCTGATTCCAAAACTTCGAGGTAAACTGTGTTCCTCTATCTGATACGATGGTCCTCGAAACTCCATGCAGACATACGATCCTGGTCATATATATCTTGGCCAACTTCGCACTCGTATAAGTGGTTTTCACAGGGATGAAGTGAGCCACTTTGGTCAAGCGATCAACTACTACCTAGATGGAATCATATCCTGATCGTGTCCTGGGTAACCCGGTGATAAAATCCATGCCAAGCTTGTCCCACTTCCATTCGGGTATCGGTATAGGCTGTAATAATCCGGCTGGCTTCTGTTGTTCTGCTTTCGCTCTCTGGCATACATCACATACTGTACATACTCGGCAATATCCTTCTTCATACCTGTCCACCAGAAACGTTCCTTCAAATCTAAATACATCTTGGTGTTTCCGGGGTGAATCGAATATGGCGAGTCATGAGCTTCCTCAAGTATTAACTTCCTGATCTCCGCATTATTGGGCACATATACACGATCCTCAAACCATAACGTTTCGTGCTCATCCTCACGAAAACCTTTGGCTTTTTCCATTGCTCATTTTCTCCTTTATCTCAGCAATTTCCTTATCATCCTTCCGAGCTTCTCGAATCTTTCCCAATAATGTGGACTAAACCTCCATTGCTGCAACAAAACCTCTTGGGACTATCTCCAAATGAAGTTCCTTGAGATCGTCGACTAACTCTAGTGGTAATCCTACGCTTACGAGTGTATTGACATAACTCTTGCGGCTCAAAGCGTCTACTATGACATTGGCCTTTCCTGGATGATAATGCAATTTCATATCATAATCCTTTATGAGCTCCAACCATCTCCTCTGCCTGAGGTTTAACTCCTTCTGTGTGAAAATGTACTTCAAACTCTTGTGATCCGTGTACACATCACATCAGTTTCCAATCAGAAAATATCTCCAGGTCTTGAGTGCATACACTACGGCTGCTAACTCCAAATCATGTGTGGCATAGTTCAACTCGTGAGGTCGAAGCTACCGTGAGGCATATGATACAACTCTTCCATCTTGCATAAGTACACCTCCAAGTCCCAAGCGAGAAGCGTCGCAATAAACATGGAAATCCTTGCGTATGTCTGGAAGAATCAACACTAGGGTTGTAACCAAACGTTTCTTCAACTCTTGAAAACTGGCCTCACATTCCTCGGTCCATTTGAACTTAGTGTCCTTCTTTAACAACTCTGTCATGGGTTTCCAAATCTTGGAAAAATTCTCAATGAACCTCCTATAATATCCTGCGAGTCCCAGGAAACTGTGGATCTCTCCAACTAAGGTGGGTGCCAACTACTTAGTGATAGACTGGACCTTGGTAGGGTCTACTGCTATACCTTCTCCTGATATAACATGTCCAAGAAATCCAACTTCCTTCAACCAAAAATCACATTTGCTGAACTTGGCATACAGTTGATGTTCCCTGAGCTTCTCGAGAACTAGTCGCAAATGTTCCTTGTGTTCCTCTTCATTCTTCGAGTACACCAATATATCATCAATGAACACCACAATAAACTTACCCAAAAACTCCATGAACACCTTGTTCATCATACTCATAAAATATGCAGGGCGTTAGTCAATCCAAATCACATGACCGTGTACTCACATAGCCCATACCTTGTGGTGAAAGATGTCTTAGGTATATCCTGTTCTCGGATTTTCAGCTGGTGGTATCCGGGCCGAAGATCGATCTTGGAGAATACTTTGGCTCCCTGCAGCTGGTCAAACAAATCATTGATCACCGGTAGTGGGTACATGTTCTTGTTCGTCACTTCATTCAATGCTCGATAATCAACAACCATTCTCAAAGATCCATCCTTCTTCTCAATTAGGAGCACTGGGCTCCCCACGGTGATGAACTTGGTCGAATGTAACCTTTCTCCAATAAATCCTCAATCTGCTTCTTAATTTCCTCTAGATCATTTGCGGGCATCCGATACCGTCTCTTCAATATTGGTCCGGTGCCTGGCAACAACTCTATCAGAAATTCTATGTCTCGATCTGGTGGCATGCCTGGTAATTCCTATAGAAATACATCAGGGTATTCCTTCACCACTGGTACTTCCTCTTGAACAACTCCCATGATTGAATTTACTTGAGTCCTCCTTGGCACATGCCTAGATACATACTTGATCCTTTTTCCCTCCGGGGTGGTGAGAAGAATTGACTTACTAGCACAGTCTATGTTTCCTCCATACTTTGATAGCCAATCCATGCCTAGTATTATGTCCAATCCTTGTGACTCCAGAATTACTAGGTTTGTGGGGAAAACATGGCTACCAATGGTTAAGGGTAACCGATCACACCATCGACTGGCCATATACTCTGCTCCTGGCGAGCTTACTAACATGGGTGACCTAAGGGCTAAGGTTGGTAACTTAAACTTGCCCACAAATCCCCTTGATATGTATGGCATGGTGGTTATGTGAACTCCCTCCATAGTGAGTGTAGCCCCCATGGTTATGGGTGTATCCTCCCGATTTCGGGGTAACGCGAGGCTTCTGCTGAGCTCCAGAATTATACTTCCCCTCTCCATACTTCCTTTTGCGGCTCTCTATCTGCTGCTGCTTGCCTTCGATCATAAGCGCCCTATCTACCAACTCCTGGTAGTTAGTGAAAGTTGTCACCATCAACTTCATACTCAACTCATCATTCAACCCTTCCATAAACTTCCCCTGCTTTGCGGCATCTGTGGCCACATCATCTGGGGCATAGCGGGATAACTTGCTGAACTCACCCACGTACTACCCCACAGTACGATTTCCCTGGCGTAAGTTGTGAAACTCACGCTTCTTCATGCTCATAGCTCTAGTTGAGACGTGTGATGTGCGGAATGCTTGCTGAAACTGATCCCAAGTGACATTGGCTATGGGGAAGGTGGCGGTGTAATTTTCCCACCATGAGGCTGCAGGTCCATCCAGTTGATGTGCGGCAAAGCGCACCTTCAGCATCTGTGCAACCTACGGTGGTCAGCTCCCTTCCAATCCTGCGGAGCCAGTCATCAGCAACAATCGGGTCGGTGCTACTGGAAAACACTGGCGGATTCAACCACAGAAAATGGGCTAAGTTGTCAACTGGAGGTGGTGGTGGTGGGTTGTTGTTGTTGCCTTGGTTCTGGACTAGTAGCTGCATCAAGGCATTCTGTTGTTGGATCAATCGAGTGAGCTCCAGTGGGAAGAAAAATCCGGGGTCACGTCTCGGAGGCATCTGATAGTTTTAGAAGGGTGAGAATAGAATAGAGTGAGGTCTAGAGGGAAATCACTACCCATATGCACATGAGACAAACACATTCATTATCACACCACTCAATTAAAACAAGGGCATAAAATCGATCTAATCTACCGTCACAAAATACTCAGATTTCTACTATATACATGGGGGAATACTACTGGTAATATGGCGGTCGACTAGAAATTTTGATCAGAGGAAGACTCCATGATGTCGGCTCCAGCTTCGTCTTCATAATCATCATCACTATCGGGGTCCGAGTCAGTGTCATTGATTATGATGTAGTCTTCAGGATGGCGGTCCTCTCCAGGTGCGGGATCTCCCATGAATATTCCTAGCTTCTTCTTCTTCAGGTCTTCATTCTTCTCCAGTAGTACTGCAATTTCCTCTTCATATCCATCACATGTACTCTTGATTTCCTCTTCTAGATCCATGTTCCTGGTCATCACTTTCTTCATGTCTATCATGCTAGCGCACATCTGGTTCTCCTGACGATGAATGTGCTGGTTCAACTCCTGGATGTAAGCTACAATGGACTTGTCCCTCTTGGTGCAAATCATTCCCCATTTCTCATCTCGGCGTCCACATATCTGGTAGATGGTGTCCTTGAGATCCTTGTGGTATACTTCGCCGAAGCGTCCCATGGCGATGTGGGCTGCCATGCTCTTTCCTAGACTCCAAGTTGGTGCATCAAAGGAAAACTCTATGGGCTCGGTAACTGGTGTGAATGTCCTTCCTAGAACATGTACTCAAATTGTCCAGCGCTCTTCTTCTGGTACAGTGGCGGTGTAGGTCCCTGTGAAGCTTGGTATTCCAATGCTCAGGTACTTAGTGGTGTCGGTGTCAAAACCGGCGGATCTCGGGTAGGGGGTCCCGAACTGCGCGTCTAAGGCGGATGGTAACAGGAGGCGGGGGACACGATGTTTACCCAGGTTCGGGCCCTCTCGATGGAGGTAATACCCTACTTCCTGCTTGATTGATCTTGATGATATGAGTATTACAAGAGTTGATCTACCATGAGATCGTAGTGGCTAAACCCTAGAAGCTAGCCTATGGTATGATTGTTGTTGTCCTACGGACTAAACCCTCCGGTTTATATAGACATCGGAGGGGGCTAGGGTCACACAGAGTCGGTTACAAGGGAGGAGATCTACATATCCGTATTGACAAGCTTGCCTTCACGCCAAGAAGAGTCCCATCCGGACATGAGACGAAGTCTTCAATCTTGTATCTTCATAGTCCAACAGTCCGGCCAAAGGATATAGTCCAGCTGTCCGGAGACCCCCTAATCCAGGACTCCCTCAGTATCCCCCGATCCAGACTTCAATGACGATGAGTCCGGCGCGCAGATTGCCTTCGGCATTGCAAGGCTGGTTCTTCTCCAAATTCTGAATATCTGCTGAGTAGTGTCCGGCTCCCCATAAATTTTGCACTTCTTGGCTTCCGCGCCCAATAACGGCTATCTTCCACATGTCAAGCGAATGCGAGGAGCCAGGGCATTTTTACATTTGCCACCCTAGCCATGTAAGTAAACTGTCTATTAAAGAGACGGGGATTCTTAGATCCAGACCACACCATCCTCCCACGGCGAGTATCCATCGGAGCGCGCTCGGAAAAATCCATTCCAACATGGCCGGCCATCGCAGCTCATCCTCTCGCTCCCGTAGCCCTAAGCCCGATGATTGGGAGAAGTGTTCCATTCTGCACAGCCAATTAGTAGAGTTACAGACCCAGGGATTTCTTCCTCCAGCGTATATGGTCCCCGTTCGAGCCGGGCTCACCACCTATAATGGCAGGGAGCAAGCGGAGAGCTTCCCCAATCCCTCCAAGGGGGAGCGGGTATGCCTCGTCCCTTATTTAGTAAGGGGACTTGGATTTCCAATCCATCCGTTCCTCCGCGGGCTCCTGGAGTTTTATGGCCTCCAGTTGCATAATTTCATCCCCGCTTCCATATTACATATCGCTGGTTATGTTGCCCTTTGTGAGCTATTTCTGGGCTGCGAAGCTCATTTCAAGTTGTGGAAGAGGCTATTCTGCCTTGTGCCCCATATACAGAAGTGGTCAATATATCAAGTGGGCGGAGCCGAAATATGGCGCATCACCGGGATCGGATACCTGTCCGGTACCCCGAAGAAGACATCCGAAGACTGGCCTTCGGAGTGGTTTTACATGGAGGACGTTCCTCTTCCAGATCCTATTCGGATGGGTCTTCCTGAGTTCGACAATGCCCCTTTGAAGAAACGCCGAAGCTGGCGCCCACGGAGCCCTCAGGAGGAAGATAACAGAGAAGTCCTTTACCTGATGGGCCGGATAAAAGTGCTGACTCAATCAGGACTGACAATAATTGAGGTTATGTCAATATGTATAATGCGGGGGGTGCAGCCACTTCAATATCGAGGGCACCCTATGTGGCACTTTAACGGGGAAGATGATGCCACCAGCTGCGGGCGTAAGGGACCGGACTCAGTTGCTGCTCTAGCAAAAATTCTGTCCAATTTCTTCAAGGGAGAGGAAGAGGAGTTCATCCGTATTAAGCCACGGGATGGATTCTCCATGTACAACTCCCCAAGCTGGGTGAGCTGTCACTTTTTACTCCCAACCTTCCCGCATTCTTCATCATAAATACTCACCTTGCCGTTTCATGGCAGGAACTACGAAAAGCTGTAAGGGAGGTCAATAGCCCACCTCCACAATCAGAGGACCCTGACCGGGCCCTCGATCCCGGTCTCGAAGAGGATCCGGCCATATTTGTGGAGCCGATCGACATGACATTCTATCAATTGAGCTACGATGATGCCATGGTGGCCATCATAGCCGACTATACTAGGCTACTCCCTGCATCGCATGTAAGAAAAACTAGAGTCCCAACTTCCGAGAAGGATCCCCTTTTATGCACTTCACCTACCGTACACATATGGTGTTTTACAGGGAAGGCCCTCGGGATGCCATGCCAAACCCGCAGTGACTCGCCAACAAGGGACACCGAAGCCGAGTAGGCTAAAAAGGAAGGCGGTCAGGACTAAAACGCCGGCGCAGAGATATGATACAGAACCTCACTCCGTGGTTGTCGTCTTTCTGAAAATATAATGACGTCCATGTTTCCTAGTAGGAAAAATGCTCGCCGGACTATATCCGGAGAGGTTGCCGATCACGCCTCCACCAGTCGGGCTCCAGGGCCGGACATAGAGGCGGAAGCTAACACGGGGCGAACGCCGGATGCTCCTCCTACAGAGGATGCAGATAGACTATGCGCTACAAATTCTGAAGTGGAGAGTGCCATGAATCACAGGCGTCGCCAGGCCATACTCCGTGACGCTTGTTTCTCCCAAGAGGCGTTCGATGCCTTCAACTCAGGAGACGCGTACATCCGTGCTGCTCAAAACGGTCTTGCCAGAGCCACGGACCAGTATGTAAAGGATATACGGGTAAGAAAATCTGATGATTATATATATCAGTAGCCCCTGAGACTTGAAACAGTTGACACAACTGATTTAAGGATCATTATTTGTGCAGGTTCTTATAGAGAAGAATACCCAATTGTCTCAAGAGCTGGAAGAGTGCAAAGCCCAGCTACGGGCCGCGGTTGGCGCGTTGAAGGAGTCCGAGAAGGCCCCCTCTGGTAACACTTGTTTCCATTGCAAAGAATTACAGGTACCAGATAGTATGCGGCATGCATGAAAAATCTAACAATAGATGTTGCAGATGACTCCGGAGTGAATACGGAGGCCGTGTCGGAGAATGCGCAACGTGCTAATCGACAGCTAAATGCTGGCGAGCGCGTGCTTACGCGGGTCAAGCAGGAGAAAAATAATCTCCAAGACGCCAATATCCAGCTGGGCGTGGAACTGAAAGATGTCCGAGCCCAGCTTGCGGACTTCGTGAAGGAGAATAAGCGGCTTCTACGCGGCATTTTTAGTAAGTGCTTGAACGAACTTTTGAAAGAGTTCGATGAAGAAGCCGGCTAACAGAGTTATGTCTGCAGGTATGCTGACGGGTCGTCCCGTGGAGGAGATGCCCAGGTCTGCGGGTGATCTTCTACCAGAGCTCTCACAACTGCATGAACAAGTTCGGTAGGTGATGCAGGGTATTGCCCAAGCCTTGTGGCCATCCTCCTCCCCGCCAGGAGGCATGGGGGAGCTTATAGAGAAGCTCAAGGGAGCGCGGCGGTGCTTCCGGTTATGGAAGTTATCAGCCTGCCGACAAGGTGCAAGGGAAGCCTAGGCCATGGTGAAGATGCGATATACCAAAGCTGACCCAAACCACATGGCCGAGGTCGGACCTGTGGGGCCTGATGGGAAAGAGATCCCTGTCAGTTTGGTGTATGACCAAGTAGAATTAGCCGCAAAGTATTCCCAACAGGATTGTAGGCTAGATAGCCTGTTGGATGGTATAGAAGAAGAATTTAGTCAGTCTTACTGACTGTGTACTTTAAGTGACATATATAATGTCCCTAGCCGGATTGTAAAACATTTGTCATGGCGGACCTCGCTTCGACCTCTGGACCCGATAGTCCGGAGTGTATCCGAATACCCGCTCGGTTATGTAAAAACTGGGGTATGGGTGGAAACCAGGCGTAGGGGTCATAAGTGCTTGAACAGACAAGTACCCAACTAGCTGTGTTATATTACATGGATAGTAAGAAACATCTTCCAGGGAGAATAGTTCCGTTAAGGGTTCCTTTCCCTGGGTACGCATGCCCTCATGTGCATGTCCGAACTATGAAAAGAGATGCAGGCTATAAACATTTGGGGGCATGTATCAAAATAAATAAGAGTCTTCTTTTGTTCACCAAACGAATATTCCCCTTAAGAACGCTAGCTTTTGGCTTCACCCAGTCTGAGGTAAACATCCGGCTGACCCGGTAGTAACAATCACATAGGTGATCCCCTTATGCCCTAGCCGAATTAACGGGAACGTAGGGCATAAATACAAGAGCCAGGCAACCCAGCTTGGCCAAAACTTAAGTCATATCGATGCATATAGTGGTGAAAAAGGTACATGTGGAAGGATAACACATGTGTGGGGCATAAAGCCCAGAAAAATAGTTATATTAAGCTTCTGGATAAGAAGCCCCCAGGTATAATGAGCATGGTTAGCGCGTCAAGATATTGTAGTCAAGACATAAGTTAGCCTTTTAAGGCCTTGAGGAGAAGAAAACAGAAGAGAGAAAGAGAGAAAAGACAGATAACGGATATGCAAAAAAATGACGGGGGTAAGGAGACGAACATAGAGTCCGGCACTAGGCGTAGAATCTTCGGAGTCTGGCTGCGTTCCATGGGTTATCCTTCCACATGTACCTTGAGTCGATGCATCCCGCAGACGGTACCTAGGCGTAGAATCTTTAAGGCCTTGAGTCGATGCATCCTGCAGACAGTACGCTCCACCCGTCAGAACTTGGTCAATAATGAAGGGACCTTCCCATTTGGGCTTGAGATTGTTCTTTTTCTTCTCCGGCAGGCGTAGAACTAGTTCGACAACGTTATAGGTTTTGGCCCGTACTTCTCTGCTTTGATACTTTCGAGCCTGTTGCTGAGAGAATGCGGAATGAGCTTTTGCCACGTCGCGCTCCTCCTCCGGGGTGTCCAAACTGTCCTGCCGATCGAGCTCGGCCTCTTTTTCTTCATACATGCGTACTCGAGGTGAGTCATGAATTATGTCGCAAGGCAGAACCGCCTCTTCACAGTACACCATAAAAAACGGTGTGTATCCGGTAGTGCGATTCGGCATGGTCCGCAACCCCCATAGTTTTGCTCGCTCGACTTGACCGTTAGTTTGCGGGTGATAGACAGAAGCATAATTAAGCTTGATGCCCAAGTTGCTGCACCAAAGTTTTACCTCATCGGCTATAAAGTTTGTGCCGTTGTCAGTGATGATGCTATGGGGAACGCCATAACGGTGTACAACCCCAGATATGAAGTCTATCACCGGTCCGGATTCAGCCGTTTTAACGGGTTTGGCTTCTATCCATTTGGTGAATTTATCCACCATGACCACTAAGTATTTTTTCTTATGGGTTCCCCCTTTGAGGGGTCTGACCATATCAAGCCCCCAGACCGCAAAGGGCCAAGTAATGGGGATTGTTTGGAGAGCGGTAGCCGGCATATGGCTTTGGTTTGCAAAAAGCTGGCTACCGACGCAACGTTGGACCAGATCCTGTGCATCTGCTCGGACCGTCGGCCAATAGAAACCTGTATGGAAGGCCTTGCTTACAAGGGCCCGGGTTGCGGCGTGGTGGCCGCCGAGTCTAGCATGGATTTCTGCCAAAAGCTTCCGCCCTTCCTCTTCGGAGATGCACCTTTGAAGGACTCCGGTAGTGCTTTTTCTTATAAAGTTGTCCCTCGTGGACCTTGTAGGCTTTAGATCGCCGCACTATGCAGTGTGCCTCATTTTGGTCTTCGGGTAGTTCCTGCCTAGTTAGGTAGGCCAGGAATGGTTCTATCCATGGGGCGATGACGGCCATTATCACGTGGGCTGAAGGTGTTGTTTCGATGGCAGAGCCTCCGATTGTGTCAGAGTGTTCGGTATTTGGTGTTGTGGCTGGGTCCGGACTATTGTTACCGGTGTCCCCTTCCCATACCACGGATGGCTTAAACAACCTTTCCAAGAAGATGTTAGGTGGGACAAGGTCGCGCTTAGCGCCGATACGGGCGAGGATATCCGCCGCCTGGTTGTTTTCCCGAGCCACATGGTGGAATTCAAGCCCCTCAAACCGAGCTGACATTTTGAGGATGGCGCTGCGATATGCCGCCATTTTCGGATCCTTGGCATCGAAGTCTCCATTTATTTGAGATATTGCGAGGTTCAAGTCCCCACGCACCTCCAGGCGTTGAATGCCCATGGAAACTGCCATCCGGAGACCATGTAATTGGCCTCGTATTCGGCTGCGTTGTTGGAGTCTGTGTATAGTATTTGGAGTACGTATTGCACTGTGCCTCCGGTGGGGGACGTCAGGACGACGCCAGCCCCCAAACCAGCCAGCATTTTAGAGCCGTCAAAGTGCATGATCCAATTGGAGTACGCGCCGTACTCTTTAGGGAGTTCGGCTTCTGTCCACTCGGCGACGAAATCGGCCAGTACTTGCGACTTAATGGCTCGACGTGGTCTATATGTTATGTCGAACGGGAGGAGCTCGGTGGCCCATTTGGCAATCCGTCCCGTGGCATCGCGGTTGTTTATTATGTCGTTGAGTGGTACTTCTGAGGCCACCATAATTGAACACTCTTGAAAGTAGTGTCGTAATTTCCGGGATGCCATGAATACCGCGTATGCTATCTTTTCATAATGTGGGTACCGTGATTTGCATGGAGTGAGGACAGTGGATACATAATACACCGGCTTATGAAGTGGGAATTTATGTCCGTCCGTCTGTCGTTCGACGACGAGCACTACGCTTACAACTTGGTGAGTTGCTGCTATATATAATAGCATTGGTTTGCCGATATTTGGCGTGGCCAAGATTGGGTTGGTGGCCGGGATGGCTTTTATTTCTTCCAATCCGGCTGTGGCTGTGATAACCCACAAGTATAGGGGATCGCAATAGCTTTCGAGGGTAAAGTATTCAGCCCAAATTTATTGATTCAATACAAGGGGAGCCAAAGAATATTCTCAAGTATTAGCAGCTGAGTTGTCAATTCAACCACACCTGGAAACTTAGTATCTGTAGCAAAGTGTTTAGTAGCAAAGTAATATGATAGTGGTGGTAGCGGCAACAAAAGTAAAGATAGAAAAAGTAATGTTTTTGGTATTTTGTAGTGATTGTAACAGTAGCAGCGGGAAAGTAAATAAGCGTAAACCAGTATATGGAAAATTCGTAGGCACTGGATCAGTGATGGATAATTATGTCATGTAACAGTCATAACATAGGGTGACATAGAACTAGCTCCAATTCATCAATGTAATGTAGGCATGTATTCCGTATGTAGTCATACGTGCTTATGGAAAATAACTTGCATGACATCTTTTGTCCTACCCTCCCGTGGCAGCGGGGTCCTATTGGAAACTTAGGGATATTAAGCCCTCCTTTTAATAGAGAACCAGAACAAAGCATTAGCACATAGTGAATACATGAACTCCTCAAACTATGGTCATCACCGGGAGTGGTCCCGATTATTGTCACTTCGGGGTTGCCGGATCATAACACATAGTAGGTGACTATAGACTTGCAAGATAGGATCAAGAACTCACATATATTCATGAAAACATAATAGGTTCAGATCTGAAATCACGGCACTCGGGCCCTAGTGACAAGCATTAAGCATAGCAAAGTCATAGCAACATCAATCTCAGAACATAATGGATACTAGGGATCAAACCCTAACAAAACTAACTCGATTACATGATAAATCTCATCCAACACATCACCGTCTAGCAAGCCTACGATGGAATTACTCACGCACGGCGGTGAGCATCATGAAATTCGTGATGGAGGATGGTTGATAATGCCGACGGCGACGAATCCCCCACTCCGGAGCACCGAACGGACTGCAGATCAGCCCTCCCGAGAGGTTTTAGGGCTTGGCAGCGGCTCCGTATCGCAAAACGTGATGATTTCTTCTCTCTGTTTTTTCTCTCCGAAAGCAATTATATAGAGTTGGAGTTGGCATCGGAGGGCATCCAGGGGCCCCACGAGGTAGGGGGCGCGCCCTAGGGGAGGGGGCGCCCCCACCCTCGTGAGAAGGGTGTGGGCCCCCTGTTCTTCATCTTTGGCGAGGATTTTTAATTATTTATTCTAAGATGTTCCGTGGAGTTTCAGGTCATTCCGAGAATATTTGTTTTCTACACATAAAACAACACCATGGCAATCCTGCTGAAAACAGCGTCAGTCCGGGTTAGTTTCATTCAGATCATACAAGTTAGAGTCCAAAACAAGGGCAAAAATGTTTGGAAAAGTAGATATGACGGAGACGTATCAGGCTGCGTCTGTCCACTCGAAGTGTTCGGTGCGCCGAAGAAGGCGGTAAAGGGGGAGTGCCTTTTCTCCTAATCGGGAGATAAAGTGGCTTAAGGCCGCCACACATCCAGTTAACTTATGGATTTGCTTGAGGTCAGTTGGGATAGCCAACTGTGACAGAGCTTGGATTTTAGCCGGATTTTCTTCAATTCCTCTACTGGAGACGATGAAGCCCAGGAGCATTCCGGCGGGCACGCCAAAAATGCATTTTTTCGGATTGAGCTTAATGTCGTATGTTCGGAGATTGTCGAACATGAGCCTCAAGTCGTCTATTAAGGAGTCGACATGTCTGGTTTTAACGACCACATCGTCTACGTATGCCTCCACTATTTTGCCGATCTGCTTTTCCAGACATGTTGGAATCATGCGTTGATATGTTGCGCCGGCGTTTTTGAGCCTGAAGGGCATTGTGTTAAAACAGAAGGGGCCATATGGAGTGATAAATGCTGTTGCGGCTTGATCGGACTCCGCCATCTTAATTTGGTGGTAACTGGAGTATGCGTCGAGGAAGCACAATGAGTCGTGTCCTGCGGTGGCGTCGATAATTTGATCGATGCGAGGGAGGGGGAAGGGATCCTTTGGGCAAGCCTTATTAAGGTCCTTGAAGTCGACGCATAGGCGCCAGGATTTGTCCTTCTTTGGTACCATCACCAGGTTTGCTAGCCAATCCGGATGTTTTATTTCTCTAATGAATCCGGCCTCCACTAACTTGGCTAGCTCCTCTCCCATGGCTTGTCGCTTAGGTTCAGAGAAACACCGAAGAGTCTGCTTGACCGGCTTGAATCCTTGTAGAATGTTAAGGCTATGCTCGGCCAGCCTGCGCGGGATTCTTGGCATGTTTGAAGGATGCCAGGCGAATATGTCCCAATTCTCGCGCAGGAACTCCCGTAGTGCGGTGTCTACAGCGGGGTTTAACTGTGCCTCTGTGGATGCTGTTTTTGTGGGGTCCGTTGGATGGACTTGGAATTTGACTATTTCATCCGCTGGTTTAAAAGACGTGGACTTGGTTCTTTTGTCGAGTATCACGTCGTCCCTGTCCACTATGGAGCGCAACGCAGTTAATTCCTCCGCCACAAGGGCTTCAGATAATGTCTCGAGGGCCAGTGCGGCTGTTTGGTTTTCGGCGCGGAGTGCTATGTCCGGATCACTAGCTAGAGTGATGATTCCATTGGGCCCGGGCATTTTGAGCTTCATGTACCCATAATGGGGTATGGCTTGGAAGATCGTGAATGCCTCCAGCCCTAGAAGGGCGTGGTATCCGCTAGTGAACGGGGCCACTTGGAATGTAATTTCTTTGGACATGTAATTCTCCGGAGTGCCGAATACCACATCTAGTGTGATTTTCCCAGCGCAACGTGCCTCCCGACTGGGGACGATTCCTCGGAAGGTCGTGCTGCTTTGCTTAATACGGTTTCTGTCTATTTCCATTTTTTGCAGAGTCTCCTCATAAATGAGGTTTAATCCGCTGCCGCCGTCCATGAGCACTTTAGTAAGCCGAAAGCCGTCCACAATTGGACTGAGGACCAAGGCGGCTGGTGCTCGGGCTGTTCGGAATTTAGGTTCGTCACTGGCATTGAAGGTGATAGCCGTGTCACTCCATGGATTTATTGCTGCCACGTGGTAGACTTCGGCAAGGCCGCGGAGTGCTCGCTTACGCCTATTATTTGAGGCGAAGGTCTCGAAGACTATCAATACTGTATTGTTATCCACGGGATGGTGCTCTGTGTTGTTTTGAATGAGAAGATCCTCACCGCTCTTGGCCACGTGCCGGAGTACCCAACATGCTCTAAGGCTATGTGTTGGTATGGTATCCGCTGTACTAGGAATTTTGCAGGGCTCGTTAAGCCATCCCTCCAATACGGTTCCACGCCCTGTAGTGGGCTTTTGCTTCTTTGTAATTGATTCGGGCGACTTATGAGAGTGCACCCTTTTAGTTCGGACTAGGGTTTTTGTCAGAGCCGGATTATCTCAAAATTTTGTTTGGGTTTTCCAGGCGCTTTCCATCGCACAGTACTTCCATACTATGGCCGCCAAGTCAGCGAAGTGTGCTATGTCATGGCGACTTATGGCATTGAGGATTCCCTTGTCCGTGCAATCGTTGCAAAAGAACGAAATTGTGTCTTCCTCGCGACAGTCCTTGACCTTGTTCATTACAAGGACGAATCTCCCCCAATAGTGATGTACTGTCTCTTGGGGCTCTTGCCTAATGTGGGAAAGATTGTTTATATCTGGGTGGGTAGATTTAAGTCCAGACCTTGACCCAATCTAAGACCCAGGGGTGGGGGAGTTCTCGATTTTGGACGTTCGGGCTCTGGGACGTTGCCCCACAGGTTCGGCATGCTGCCTGATTCTAGGTTCAGGGTTAGGGCGATGTCCTTCCGTGGACGGGTATCCGGCTAGGAGAGCTCAGGAATCCGGACATAGTTCATCCTCAGGATAGAGGAAGAGTCACCGCATTGCTCCTCCACCACCGCTATCTGATGGGTGACCGGCGTAGAGTTAATCTCTCTTTGGTCGGGTATAAGCTCAATCCGATCATAGTCCATAGCGACTCCCAGAGTGGCGATGCGATCCAAGAGCTCGTTCAAAGAGGAGAGCTCCATTGGATCCATCCGCTCGGTGAATTTCGAGCTGATGTGGAGGCTATTTTCGATGACCCAAGAGGTCATTGTCAGTGCAGCGGCCGAGCGGGCGGTCATGATGAAGCCGCCTAGTCGGAGAGTTTGGCCTACAGCCAGGGCTCCCCCAGAGGTGATGTTGTTCTTGACAACGATACGAGCCATCTCTCCTTATGATGACGACACAGTGGAACTCTCGATGAAAGCACCAATGTCGGTGTCAAAACCGGCAGATCTCGGGTAGGGGGTCCCGAACTGTGCGACTAAGGCAGATGGTAACAGGAGGCGGGGGACACGATGTTTACCCAGGTTCGGGCCCTCTCGATGGAGGTAATACCCTACTTCCTGCTTGATTGATCTTGACGATATGAGTATTACAAGAGTTGATCTACCACGAGATCGTAGAGGCTAAACCCTAGAAGCTAGCCTATGGTATGATTGTTGTTGTCCTATGGACTAAACCCTCCGGTTTGTATAGACACCGGAGGGGGCTAGGGTTACACAGAGTCGGTTACAAGGGAGGAGATCTACATATCCGTATTGCCAAGCTTGTCTTCCACGCCAAGAAGAGTCCCATCCGGACACGAGACGAAGTCTTCAATCTTGTATCTTCATAGTCCAACAGTCCAGCCAAAGGATATAGTCCGGCTGTCCGAAGACCTCCTAATCCAGGACTCCCTCAAGTGGCCTCCTTCAAGTGTCGTCCAAAAGGAGTGTCTTCATCCGGTTGAGCAAACTTGTTCCTTGGGTCCGCCATCTATAGAATAGAAATGGAGAAGAGTCAGAAATGAGTAGAGAAGAGTGTCCTATGGCTACATCTTTGTGGTCGCGTCCTACAGTCAGTGTGTGCTCTGCTACCATCTTGTAGTGATCTGACCTTAGATGGTCAAATCTCTGTGTATAAGTGCATCCCTGCATCCGTAATGCTGACACACATAATACTCAAGGATTTATAACTGAGCGCAATCACACACTTATTACATCGAATGTCTCAAAAGAGAACTTATTACAATAATATGGCTGAAGGCCATCTAAATAAGATAACTATGGAAGCTTCGAGAGTAAATGAGTCCATCAACTCCAACAGCATAGCCGAGTGTACGACAAAGACCTAGCGCACCTTACTCTTCATCTGAAAACTCTGCAACATAATACGTTGCAGCCTGTGTAGCTCAGGACATGGAATATGCTGGCTAGATAACACTACAAAGCAATGAACAAGTAACAGCTAAAACTATATGCATATATGGCTGGTGGAGGCTCTATAGTTATCATTTGCATAAAGCTAGTTTTTCCCTACAACAAAGGAATATATTTTATTTAACTACAAGTTTGTTGAAAACATTGAGAAGGTTCCTCCAACTCAATCTCAAAATAATAATTATCATCCCAACAAATTAATTAAGTAGAGTGATGAGATGAAATCAATAATTCAAGTACCATATTAGTTTATACACTCTGCAGAGGTTTGCGCACTTTTCCCCACAAGACTCAATCTCCTTCGTTGTATTTCTTGCACTGCACGCTGCTTGAGAAATGGATGACCAAGACACAGTCTTTTAGAAGCATTAACTCTTTACTCTGTGTAGACAGTACCACCTACATCCCCTACATCTGCTAGCCTACCACTGAAAGAGATCACACAACTTACTCAACTATGCTAGAGCCCATAATGGCTTGTGGCTGCACACGGAAGTATCCAACATGAATGATCTTATGATCCCTTTGAGCCTGTGTGGCAAACCATAGGATGATCACACAGGTACTCCGGGATATCCTTGGACAACACTGGATTGCTCCAGGCGTCCGGACAATCACTGGGTGCTCCAGGGTGCCCCAACCAATTTACCCAGATGTGTATTAAAGTAGCCACCTTAAGTTTAACCATTAATTAAAATTCTCAAATCCGTCATGGATCACTCAAACCAAACCGTGTCTACAAGCATAGCATAGCATATCAGTATAAGCATAACGTAGAACTCCCAGGGTTTGATATAAAAAGGCAATAGGTTCCTACCTCATCAACTACTTCCCAAAACCCACATGTTAAACATTTCCTACCCATGAAGTATTTGAGGGTTGAAACTAATGCATAAAAACTGGGTAATAAAGGCGTATGATCAAAGTGTTACTTGCCTTGCTGACGATCTGAAAACCCTAGTGACTCATAGTAGCAAGCTTCGCACTCCTGAAACTCTCTGGTGAACAAACAATAGCATACATAAGCACTCAAGCATAAGATGCAAGGGTAAAACTCAAAAGAAAAAAACCAAACTTAAAGTTCGACCGAAGAGCTTTGATTTGCAAAAAGAATCAATCAAATCGGAGCTACGAAACTCAAACTGCGATCAAAAGAAGTTCGAAATTCAAATCTGCTTGAAACAAAATTTTAAATCTTCAAAACCATGTTCAAGTTGATTATCAGGAAAGAGGGGAACAAGACAGAGATTTTGGCATTGGTTTCACTGGATTTGGACGAACGGGCAAAAAGTAACAAGTGTTTGAAGATCAGGGACTAATCTGTGATAAAAGTATTCGCAGATAGGTTCTTGGTCAAAAATAAACGGAAAAAGAAAAATCTAACAAACGAATGTTCGCTAACACAACTAAATGAATGAATCCGTTCGTTAAACAAACTAAACAGAGAACGTTCACTAATTAGCGAACCCTAAAATAAAACCGATCTGAAACTGAAGAACCGAAAAAACCCAAAAAAGAACCGGCGAACCAGGACGGTTTTATACCGGTTTAACGGTGTGCAGCGGCTCCGGCGAACAGCGAGGCGGGGCGGCGTGACTCGGCTAGAGGCGGCTGCTGCGGCGACGATGATGAGGAGAGGGGCCGGGGGGCTCCTTATAAAGAGAGGGCGAGGCGGCAGCGGGGTGACTTGGGCGAGGGGGCGATGACCTCGGGAGGCGTGTCCGCCTCGGCCACGGCCGGCGGCGGCTGGGCGGCTCCCGCACGGGGAAAGGTGGCGGCGGCCTGCTGGGCCTTCGGCCCGGTCGGTCCGAAACTTCTTTTTTGTTACAGAAAATAAATTTCGCCCGTAAGAAAAAATCGTAATAAAATATAAAAAAATCTAAAAATACCAGAAACAATTTTCACCGTCCAAACCTAATTTTTAGGGCAAAGTGAACATTTTTCTAGCCTAAAAATGCAATTTTCAAAAATGCATATTTTTCAAATTCAAATAAAATAGCAAATAAAATACAAATAAAATAATAATTTGATTTTAATATTTCTCCTCCAATATTCCTCTCTTTTGAAGAAGTCATTTTATCTTCTCTCATTTATTTTTATTATTGGAAATAACTAGAGAGAAAACTATTAAAATCAAATTGATCCTCTTTTCAAATTTGAAAAAAAATCAAATATGAAAATTTGTGAAATCTCGAACTCTCTCCTTGGGTCCTTGAGTTTCATATGATGACCTATGTATACCATCAAAATTGAAAATTGGGATGTTACAAGATTAGACCAAATAGAAGTATCGTGCTAATTTTTGGAATTATTCCGGGTTCGTTTGGCCTTTTTTGTACATTATATTGAGTTTAAAATTGAACTACAAGCACACACTCCAGTGCACCAACGTTGTTTGAAAAATCACATGTGTGTCCTTGGGTGAATTTCTAGGTCCTATGCAAGAGACGGGAATGAGATTCAAACATCTGGGCGTCGTGGCTCCGCTGGAAAGATTGAGAAAGTTGGTTTTTTAATTCCTGTAAATGCAAAACACACCCGAAAATCATGAAACTTGGCATGGTGTCATGACATGGCGCCAACATGCTATGGTAATTTTTCCGTCCGATTTGCGAAGGCGCAAACATTAACAAACAACAAAGTCATTTTGGAACAAGTGCTATCACATTACAAATCGGAAACACAAGTATTATTGAAACCGTGGGCGTTCTACTTACCAATTACGTGCGGCCACGCATCCCCTTATTTTATTGGAAAGGAGGTGCCGTGCAGGGTAGCTATTTGAATACGGGAGGCGTGCGATCAGACCCCTGCGTGTGCTCATTGGGAGAAGAGCCATTTGACCGCTACCCGCCATGCACCTCCCTCCCAACATCTCCATTAATGGCGCCCAAGCACCTATTCTACGCCATGGCTATATGTCTCACTTGACTGAGATTTAAGAGAGAAAAATGAAAATCTGAAAAGAAAGTTTTGCACGGATCTTGATGTAAGATCCGACGGACCTATATAGCATCGATTGCGACTTATAGCAAGCATGATGAATATAAGGACGATGATAGTGGATAATAATTTTCTTACATATTTAGGAACATAATTAAAAAAGCCACATGCAGCAACGCCTGAAATACACAAGGGCAAAAGAAGAAGGAAGACAACGACCTGGCTCGCTGATCTCTACTTTCTTCATGCGTTGCTGCAGGCCACGGGAACTAGTCTCCGCGGTGAGTGGCGACGAGCTCTTTCTTGTCCTCAAGATGCTGCTTGAGAGCATCCACGGATTCCTCCACCAGCCTTCAGCGCTCGATGCGCAACATGGCATTCTCGTCCATAAGTTTCTCGACGATGACGCCGGTCCTCTTCAACAAGGCAGTGGTCTGCTCCTACTGCTTCGCACTTCTGACGATCTTCACCCTCAGCAGGTCGCACTCGGCCCAGAGCTTCGCATTGCTCTCATTTAGTTGCTGGATGACGTCAGTAGACTGTTCAAATGAGGCTTTCAGGTCATCCGGCAACCTCGCCCACCTAGAGATCTGATCCATCTGCCTAAGGACGAGGGCACGCATGCGCTTGTAAGAGTCCTCACCTGACCGCAAGACATTTTCCTAGGCCACTGCTGCGCAGAAGGACATCTCTGCTACATTCGCGGCTCAGCGGGACATCTCTTCTGCTTCCGCGGCATGGCCGGACCAGTCTACTGCATCAAAGATGCGACGAGACCTCCGTGCTGTTCGGTGGTGCGGCGGGACGTATCTGCTGCTACGGCCGTGCGGCGGGACATGTTGGCTGCTTTCGCGGCGAGGCGGGACATCTCTCGTGCTTCCGCTTCCAGGCTCGCCTCTCCCTGGTGGCAACCTCTCGACCCAGAACTCACGCTGGCCAGCGCAGAGGTAAGGGAACGATGATGAATGACTTGTTTGTTTTTGTCGATGAGGAGTTGAGGAGGAATGTGTAGTCATCTTGGAGTAGTTGTATTTATAACCGAGTAGTGATACGCTCCTAAGTGGGAAACCGTTTAGGTTTTGATCTGTGTGAGCAGGTTTGCATTTTGGAATGTGACAGGACGCGGCCTCCCTGTTCTTCTATAAAAATTGTGACGTGATGCATGCTCAAAAATTACTGAAGGTTATAAGTGCGGCACTACTCCCGGAAGGCGTAACGTGGGCACGTATGCCTTCTCGGCCACATACGTGGCATTTGCACCATAGGGTGCACCGCAATAGGCAATGTCAGCACACGTCTCGTTCCAACAGTCGTGCACGCTCATTATTACCATCGCGCACGCATCTTTTAATTAGAATGTGTGTGCCCGTCTAGCGCACACATGTTGATCTATCTAACTATTTCAATTTGTTGTGTCTAATCGCAAACAGTTCATCCATGTGAAGTGTATGCCATCAACTGCAGACACTTTGATCTGGCTGACCCATTTCTGTTCTGTTGCCTAATCACAAACAATTAATCCTTCTGAAGCGTAGGCCCTCAATCACACACACCTTGATCTGGTTATCCGTTTCTTTTGTGTTGCCTAATTACAGACAGTTCATCCGAGTGAACCGTATGCTGTCTATCACACACGCCTTCATCAGGCTGCCCTTTTCTTTTGTTCCGCCTCATCGCAAACAGTTCATTCGACTGAACCATATGCCCTGGATCGCACACGCAACTTAAATCTGAACCGTATTTGATGGCTCCACCATCGCAAACATTTTGCACCTTTTATATGTTTCTTTTACACCACCGTTTGCGATTATTGCAGTGCACACAGTTTCGTCGAAGGGTCTCTGATCGTAGTGTCACGTTAGCAGCATCCTGCAGTAGTGGCGGGTCGGGGTGGAGCAGTTGGGTGAGGTGGTTTTTCCCTCGTGAGTCCCGCCAAGCTCCGCCGAGACATCTTGGGCGTCTTTTTCCGGGGGTGGCTCCGCCCTCGCCGAGCTCGCCTGCCCGGCAAGGGAGGCTTTTCTCCTGGTGGCATTTTGCTTCTTTGGCTTGATCTTGGTCCTCTTGGTTTTGCATGTTGGCTCTTCAAAGCTCTTGGTCTCCTACACGCTGGCATGGCCTCGGCCGGTCCGTGCACGAGTCAGGGGAAAATATATAACCTTGTTCACTTTCCCCAACATAAGCCCCCAGGCCTAAATCACACGTGTCGCGTGGCACGTTGGGTTAGGCCGCAAAATAGTGCACAGACACGTGGCAGGAGAGGGCTGCGCATGCCATTTTGCCATGGTGACTAGTCAATCCAACGTCCACTTTGCGCAATTACTGCGCGTCGTGGACTGTTGTAGTTAAGGTAAAATGGTAACTTCTGAAGCGTCGTGTCCCTGTCCGCTTCCCTCCCCTTAAGAGCAGGGGAAAGCGGAACGACACGGCTCACCTGTCTCTCGCCCCGCTCTCCCATCTTCTTCCTCCGCAAGCTAAACGACGGTTTCTCCTCTTACTCCTCCGTTCGCCACCGCCGTTTCCACCGGATCCTTTCTCCATCCGCATCGCCACCACAGAAATGGGGAAGAAGCCCGCAGAGAAGGGAAAGCAGACGACCGCGGCGAAGGAGATAGCCGCCGAGGGGAGCAACAGGGCAGCGGAGCTGAACAGGAAATGAAGGGGAGACATCGTCTTCCTTCCATCGACTCTGAGCAGCCCAGTCCTCCAAGCGAGGTATGGATATCTGTGGGGAAGGCCTGTTCTAAAAGTTCATGGAGCGCCCGATGTTCTGGCAGAGGGGAAGGTAGATCTGCCAGATTCGTATTGATTCTTCTGCGCTTACTTCATCTGCGGCCTCTGTCCCCCCTTCTCCGAGTTCTTCAAGGTGATCATGACCATTTACAGGTTCCACCTCCTCGACTTCACGTCGAATGGAATGGTGACCATGGCCATTTTCACGCACTTGTGCGAGAACTTCATTGGAGTTAAACCCAATGTGGATCTGTTCCGGCATTACTTTGTTCCGCGGGTGGAGAACAAGGGACACCGCTCTAGAAATATCAGCTGGATGCCGCGGGTGGCGAGGAGGCTTTGGGACTACATCCCCGACAAGCACCGCGAGAGGTGGGATGAATGGAGAGGGGATTGGTGCTGGATTCAGGACAAGAAAGCCCCGGTTTTTGCGAGGCACGGGTGGAATGCGTGGAGCAAGCCATGGACTAGAGCGTTCACGGCCTCACGGAAGATAGGGTGCGCCCGGCAACCAACATGATCACCCGTTTGAAGGATTCCAGGCTAACCATTGAGCATGTGGGGGCATATTTTCTTCTCTGGCGCATTTCGCCGCTGCAGGAGAGGACAGACCTGCCTGGTTATATGGCGATGCTGCTGATAGGATGAGGCTGCTCCCAGGGTTGACCAACAACTTGTCAGTCTATGGCCATGCCTCGCTGTGTAACCAATTATTTGTCCGCTCTGAGCTTGTTCAAGGTCCCGGCAACCGTCATCCCCCTAAACATCAATTTATCCCAGGACCAAATATTGAAATGGATCCCCGATTGCAATGCCCATGGGGTATCAGGAGATTGGCAATTGCCCACTCTTGATGGAGAACTACAGTGGTCGAACAGCCTGGTGGAGAAGGCCACCAGGGCTGAAACCGGGACGTACAAATGCACCTTCTCTATGGAGGTGGCATATATCTTGAGGAGGGTCGAGGAGGACAAGGCTGCCCGCCTTGTGAAGATGAAAAGGGTCACAAAGGTCGGGAAGGGAAAATGGAAGGCTAAGGACGAGAGTTCTTCTCACGATGGTAGCGAGGCGCAGGACACGAAAGGGCCTGCCGGGGATGTCTGTGCAGGGGACAACCTTGCCAGGCTTGATGCCTTGGCCACATCGGCAATGAAGCTTCAGGAGGAGGAGGAGATAGGCGAGGTAGTAGAGATCTACGAGGAGTGGCTTGCGGCCGGGCCTCAAGCCCACGAGCTGGTACCGGACTAGAGCACCCGTAGGCGCACCACCAACTGAGGGGCGACGACCTCCAATCCAGCGTCGGCCGCCAAGAGGGTGAAGAAGACCACCGCCAAGATCACCAAGGTTGAGGTGGCGTGTCGCCAATCTCCTCGCCTTGCTTGGACCAAGGCTTCCTCTGCCAAGCGATCAGCGGACATGGAAGTGGAGTCAAACCCCCACTCCGGCTTGAGCTGCTCGAAGAGCTCGTCTTCCCCGGAGCTCCCAGTGCCACGCCGGGCACCGAAGCTGCCCGGGAGTTCTTCCCCTCCACCTCCAAATAGAGGAAGGGAGTTCTCGCCTCCCATGGAGTTCAACTTGAACTCCATGCTTATTGAAGAAGAGTAAGGAAGATTTTTCCTTTTGTGGATAGCTCAGGTCATACTAAATTACTTTTGCTGACTGACCTCTTGCTCTGCTATTGCCAGCAGGGAAGCGGAGGAGGACACATAAGCCCTCGTTTACCGCCCATGAAAGAAGCTCCCCATCTCGGATCATTGAGGGGTGTGGAGAGACCATCCTTGGTGGGGAGCGATGCAGAGGACCCTGTGCCGAGTCCCAAGTCTAGCCCTCGGCTAGGAAGTGGGGGCTTGGTCCCATCCGCTGGAGGTGGTGGCAAGGAGACGCAAGGTGAGCCCCTCCCAGAGGGGCACATCCCCTCCGTTGACCGGGCTGAAGATCCCCCAATAGAGCTCTCCACAGACGAAGCCATGCAGGAAGCCGCCGCGGTCGTTCCTACAGGGCATGGGGTACATGGCCCGGCAGCAAATGCTGCCGGGGAAACTGAAATCTCTATCGGGCAGACCTCTCCAGCAACCCCATTCATGTCTTATTTCCTTTCTTGTCCTAATCATTCCTCCTTATTTTCCCATTTATCTGAAACTTCCGTTTCTTTGCTGCTTTCCGGTCTTCTCATCAGCAGACCCTCAGGCCGAAGAGCCAGAACTGTTGGAGTTGGTGGCTAATATTGGAAGGGCCGCTGCGGATGAAGCTACCGAGATCGCTGCTACAGAGGGGTAGGACATTGCTGGCAGGAATGCATAGGGCTCCTTAGCGGTGTTGGAGCACTGTTCGGAGGGCGCTCTAGCCGAGGAAGGGGTCGTCGAGGTGAAATTCCCCTCCAGACCATGGACCCCCTTCCCGCCTCCGGAACCATCGCCGAGACTCCGCCACCCCCCTCGAACACGCTGGCCATGGTGTTGCCGCCGCCTGGAACTGGAGCCCCCGGCCCATCTCTAACGACGGACGTGGAGCTCGATGAAGAGCTTCAACGTCTCCTGGCACTGCTTTATCAGGGAGCTGGAGAGGCTGATGACTCAGCCGCCATCACAATGGACTTGTCCTTCATGGAATCCATGGCGATGGGCGTGAAGGAGATGAAGGCCCGACACAACCAAAAGTGGTAGGCACTCAAGGAGCGGCTCGAGTCTGCTTGTAAGGTTGACCAGAAGCTGAAGGATAAATGCCTGGAGTTGCGTGAGTGGTACGACAAGCAGTTCAAGGTACTCATGTGGCAGCAAGAGACGCTCCTGATGACGAGGTAAGATGTCTTGGCCCGTGAAGTGCGCCTGGCGGACTGCAAGGCAGACCTAGACGCTAGAGAGTAAGAGATCCCCCTCCACGAGAAGTTGGAAGCCACTCTCCGTGCCAAGGACGACAATCTGGAGGCTCTCGTATGCCAGCGTACCAAGGAACTTGAAGACAAGCATGGTGCTGCCCTGGATGCCCTTGCTGCTGACTCTGCCGCCCAATGGAAGAAGCTTACTAACGAGCTGGCTGCCGCGTCCACTGCCAAGACTGACCTCGACCAGCAAGTGGCCAAGCTGATGGAAGACCTCGCCAGGAGCGCCAAGGAGGTGGAGGTTCTCAAAGAAGAAGCTCGGAAGGCGGAGATCCTCTTGGCTGATGTGCAGTCGCAGCTCTCCTCCAAGGCCTAGAGCCTTGATACCGCCAATGTCACCATCACAGATATGAAGGCCCAGATTGGCACAGTGGAAAGTGTGGCAGAGTCCATTGAGTCCCACTAGTAGTTGATGTCCAAGGATCTAGACTGTCGGATCACAGGTTCCGGCAAAACCCTTAAGCCTCAAACACCGGGGTGCACGCAAAGATCTCCCCCTATCGATCCACGTCCTAACTTAGCTAAGATCTCATGAACTAACTCGACGAACTTGCAACATAAAGGACACAATATTTATACTGGTTAGGGCCACCGTTGTGGTGTAATACCCTACTCTAGTGTGGTGGTGGATTGCCTTTTGGGCTGAGGATGAATAGTACAAGGGGAGGAACAGCCTCCTGAGGTTGATGCGTTCTTGTGCTTGGTGGGTGTGCCGCCAAGGATGTGGTGGCTCCAACCTCAGATCTCTCTCTCTCTCCCTCTCTGCCCTAGCTACGGTGGTGGCTAGTTCTATTTATAGTGGCCTCGGTCCTCTCGCCAAATATTGAGTGGGAAGGGAGCCAACAATGGCCAATTTGAAAGGGACAGCTAGTACAAGCTATCCTGAAAAAAGCAGTCTTCTCCTGCCAAAGGCTCTGGTGGTGACACCTTCTTGGGCTCCACGGTGAACTCTATCTTGTCGTCCTGCTGGTCTTGGTATCATTGCACCAATATGGAAACCTTTGCTTGATGCCTCGGTACTCTGCGCCTGCGCTTGCCTCCTTAGCACCAAAGAGGAAACAAGGACGTTGTGCGCCTGGCGCCTGCCTGGTCTTGATCGTCATGGCTTATGTCACAAGAACCTCGCGAGTTTTGCCCGGCCTTGAACTCCCTGCCCCTCACAACCCAGCTAGGTGAGGCCGCTCCTGAGGAGGCTTGGCCCCTCATGAGGGTCTTGATTCCTTGTTGATGAAGATGGGCCGTATAGGACAACCTGGAAAGCCACGCTGTGGGCCGCAGGCAGGAAAGTCTGGAGACCCCCATTCCTAGAATGCCGACAGTAGCCCTAGGCCCAAGGCGCGCTCGGGCTTGGCTTGGAAGTGAAGCCAAGGGTCAAGTTCGGAGTGCCGTGGGCCCCAATAGCCTGTGGCCTTGGTCGACGCGTGGCGGTTGATTGGACGCGGGCGTCTCCGCTTCCCCATGCTGCCTCGGCAACTGCCCGACTGTCAAAAGGCTGGCGTAGATAGCGCTCGCCTTCACTGTTTCCTTTCGCCTTGCTCAGATCCCCTTTCTTGCTCCCTGCTTCCGAAATCTTCAGATCTACTCCCATCCTTTCCTACATCAGTGCCCAATGGCGCCCCGGATGGTCAAGCCCACCTCGACGCCGGCTTGGTACGAGCCGGCTCTCGATGCGCCCAATGTCTCAGAGAAAAGTCTCGCCGCCATGCGCTTGCTAATGGCGGGGGAAAGCAACGAGAAGGGGAAGACTAGACTCCAGGCCGGCTCCGATGTGCCTGAGCCCAAGGATAGCACCTTCTACCCCTTCTTCATGAGCAGCATCGCCGCCGGGCTGGTTCGCCCCTTCTCTGACTTCTTTTACGAGGTCCTTGATCACTTCGTACTGCAAGCGCTGCATCTCCATCCCAACTCCATCCTTCTCCTGTCCATCTTCGCCTACTATTGTGAGGCGTATCTGGGCGTGATGCCGTCTGTGGCTCTGATGCGCCACTTCTTCTTCCTTCGTGCCAGCTTGGCCATATCTCCGGGTGCGCCAATTTCATCGCGGCCGGCAAGGCCAACTCGATCTCAAACACCGGGAAGAAGGCCGACAACCTCAGGGCGAAATGGGTCATGATGAGCGCCAAGCGTGTCCACCCGTGCTTGGCGCTTGCGACGGAGAGGCCCCAGGCTGACAAGGCGTGGTCCTACGCGAAGCTCACCGATGAGCGGGCGACGTTGGTGCTGGAGCAGATGAAGTCCGACCTGAAGCCCGGCAACGCCAAGGCGGTGAAAATTACAGGGGCCATGCTCCTGAGGGAGTTCCTGGCGCTGCACGTGGCCTTGCTTCAGGCCCGCTCGCGCCCCTTGTGGGAACTTGGGGATGAAGAGGACAAGGTTCTCTTGAGCTCGGAGGCCTTGTCCGGTGATGAGCTGACCGCAGCTCTCCGCCTCCTAGTTGGGGACGATCAGGAGTATCCTCCAAATGTCTTTACTCCCTTGTTCCACCACAAGGACAGTGCGCTGATCGTGGCCTCCAATCCGACCTTTGATGGGCGTGGACTAGTGCCGCCAGTGCTACCGGGGCCCTAGCGGTGCCGACGCTGGTGGAGCTATCTGGTGAGTCCCATGAGGAAGAAGAGGAGGAGGAAGACTCAGAGGTGACCCCCGAAGGGATGGGGAGACCTCCCCCCTGAGTAAGGCTGACATCCTTCGCGCCTTCCCTGACGATGACGAGGCCAACACTTCCTAGGAGAAGGAGGAACTGGTCGTGATAGCAACGAGGAGCAGGTCTGCGTTGATCCTCCGAGATTCTGCTGCTGCTCCCGTGCCGGCTGGAGCCGCTTCTGGTTCAACTGCTGCTCCTGCTTCAACTTCTGGGGCTGGTGCGCCCGCGCCTCGGGTCGCGACACTCCCCGGCTTCAAGCTCACCAAGCGGAAGGTGGACTACATTGCTGTAGACCAGTAAGTGCCCCGCCTTGCCTTGTTCCTGCATCGATGCTCGTTTCCGACTCTCTTTCCTTGCTGCATAACCGGGCTGTCGTCTGCGGTGAAGAGGAGAAGGGAGAGCGAGGTGGTGCCGCTTGAGTCTGTGTCGCCTCCTGCGACCGCGCCCCTCTCCATGAGCAAAGGTGGGGATGGTGCTCATGCTTTTATAGCCCGGTCGTCTTCATGAGGCCCGGTGGAGCATCCTCGGGAGAAGTCAGCCCCCGAAGCGCCGCTGGCTCAGGAGGTGCTGGTGTCCGGCATGGCTGGTGAGGTTCCGAAGTCTCAGGAGCCCTTGATCTCCCAGGCTCTGGTGACAGCGTCGCCCCCTTCTCCTGCTGCACCCTTGACCCCTGGTTCTTCTGCTTCCTCAGCCATCTTGGAGCGCACCCTTTCGGAGATGGCCCGCGCCTAGTGGCCGGGCGCCTGGAGCTGGTCTCTGGCTAGCTTCACTCCGACTCGGCGGTTCGAGCGTTGCTGAGCCAGGCCACGGCGGCCTCCAAGAAGGGGAAGCAAGCCGCCGCCAAAGCTGTGGCCGATCGTGAGGCGGCATTGAAGGACGCCGAGGCCACCCGCGGCCGCTGCCGAGAGCTGGAGGACGAGCTGAAGGGCCTGTGCGACCAGCTTGTGGAAGAAGCACGTGGCCGCCAGGAAAGGAGGAGGAGATGATAGCCCGGGAGGATGCCATCAAGGGCCGCGATGCTGAGCCGGGAGAGTTGGCAAAGGCGTAGGCAGTGGAGCGCAGCCGGCTGGTGAAGTTGGAGTAGAAGGCGAGGGCGAAGGAGGCCTCCGACAAGGGGAAGTAGGCCGCCGCCAAAGCTGCGGCCGATTGTGAGGCGGCATTGAAGGACGCCGAGGCCGCCCGCGGCCGCTGCCGAGAGCTAGAGGACGAGCTGAAGGGCCTGTGCGACCAGCATGCGGAAGAAGCACGTGGCCGCCAGGAAAGGAGGAGGAGATGATAGCCCGGGAGGACGCCATCAAGGGCCCCGACACTGAGCCGGGAGAGCTGGCAAAGGCGTAGGCAGAGGAGCGCAGCCGGCTGGTGGAGTTGGAGCGGAAGGCGAGGGTGAAGGAGGCCGACCTCGACGTCAAGGCAAGGGTCCTGGCTGAAGACCGTGCGGCCTTTTCGCTCTTCGAGGAGAGGTCCCGTGTGGCATTGAAGACACTGTACGAGAAGGGCTTGGAGAGGCCGCTGACCACCGACGAGGATGGCCCTGCACAGCTGCTTCCCTTCTTGGTGAAGGTGCTTGAGGAAGTCGTGGAGGACATCAGTCCCGTGGCGGAGGCAAAGGCTCGCGTCCTTTCCTCAGCCATGCTGACACGGGTCTTCAGCCACCCGCACCTTCGTTACCCTAGCGCTTGTCTTGACGAGCTGCTGGAACCTGTAGCTGACGAATACTGCACGGCTGCCGCCACAGCCATGAAGGGTCAAGTGGAAGCCTTGCTGAAGAAGTTCGACGCCTTCGCCCCCGCGCCCTCAGCCGATGATGCAGGTGAAGGCAATGCTACCCAGGAGGGGGCACCTTTTACAGGTGCCAGCGGTGTCCATGGGTGACTTGCGGCTGCTTTTCTGCTTTATTCCTACAACATGCACCATGCCTCATGGAGGCGTTAAACTCGCATTTGATATTGTGAGAACAATATGTATTGTAATATTTGCTTTGATATTTTGCGATTTTCTTCCTATTTGCTTTGTGTTCTGCATCGGCAGAGCTCGGCCCCGCGCATACCTCAACCACCATTGGGCCGACCGAAAACCAGGATAGACCAAGGAGTGAGGGGCTACATGACCAGTTAGGCTCCTGAGTAACGATGCTCAGGAGACCCCCTTGATGCGCAAACAGCCTATAGGAAGGATACGCGAGGATAGGTTAATGGTCTATGTCGGCAGAGCCCGGCCCCACGCATACCTCAACCGCTGTTGGGCCGACCGGAAACCAAGACGGACCAAGGAGTGAGGGGCTACGTGACCAGTTAGGCTCCTGAGTCCCGATGCTCATGAGTCCCCCTTGACATGTAAACATTCTCCATACCTTTGCCCTCGCCGAGGCTTGGCTCGGGAGGGGCGTGCGACGACCAGGTCCGGGGGACTTGGTTGGGTGGCGTATGCTTGGGCGTGACCCAACCGCAGCCCCCGTGCCCAGCTCCCTCACGTGGCTCTCTCGAGGGGAGGCGTTGCGGTGAGGCCGGACATTGAGCTTTGGGGCTCCCTGAGGTTGGTATGGCCGTGGGGCCGCCCTCAGTTGTTTATCACCAGCGCGGAGCGTAGTGCTTCCACTTGTGCACGGGCATAGCCGCTCCTCGGTAGTGTCGACAGCCAGCACGGAGCATGGTGCTTCCATTGGGGCGTGGGAGGGGGACTCCCTACTGCGGAGAGCCCCCGAGGCGTGTACAGCCCCACCCTGACACGTGGCTTGCACGACAGGGCTAGACGAGGTGTATCTGGGCACTTGTGAGCCAGCGCGGGACTCACAAGGCCCTACCTCAAGGTGGGTTGCGCCTGTTCTTGACTCTTGTTCGATGTTTTGGTCCTGTGAGGTGGTTAGACAACCTGCGCCGAACGAATCTCCTAAGGTCATCGCATGAAAAAGCCAAGATCCAACGGCCCCAGGAGGTGACGTGAATGGGGCCGGCCTGCCAGACAGAGCTCAGCCACTGGATTTATCGACGCTGCATGGACGGGCCCGAGCACAGACGCCGTGCTTACCTTACTCACGTGAAGTGTCCTGAAGAAAGATGGCCGGCCGCGGCTCCCATGGTGGGTGACAATCAAGCAGGTGATAGTCATAGGTAGATTAAGCATGGAAAGCATACTGGCGTAAGTAAATGTGGGGAAGATGCAAGCCACTGGGTCCGGCCCGAGCGGTTTGGGGATGATGCAGCCCGAGGGGCGCCCACAACAGGGTGAGCTGAAGACATAAAAGGAAAGATACATGCCACAGGGACAGACCCACGCGGCCTGGGAGTGATGCAGCCTTGGGGGCGCTCCCAAATGAATGAACTTTGGAAAATGTGACCTGGTTCTGTTGATGAAGGAGAGTTGGGGTAGTTGAAGGCGCGCGATGAAGGGGCTGCCCCTCACGAGCCACCGGGGCCCTGGGCCTCGGGAGGCTCTGGGGTCCAGGGGGTTCCTTGAGGACCGTCTTCATCTTCGTCGGCACAGTGTGGTGCCTGGCCTCCTGAGCTGCCAGGATGCTCTGCAAGTTGTGTTGATAGGCGGCCGCCATGCTCAGTAGGCCAAAGGGCATGCAAACGTAGCCGTGAGGTGGGCCCTCACAGCGTCCCATGCGCGAAGGCCAGAGAAGCTCCTAAGCGGCGGCCCGATTGAGCCCTGGGACGTCGATGCAGATGCGCAACTCGGCATCCTCGCCTAGATGGGGAGCTGCCCCGGTGAGCGGCGACCGTCGCGCATGGCCCTCGCGGTTTTCAGTTCCTGAGTGGTCTTGGCGATGAACTCCTGAGCACTGGGCATTCCTTGCCCTATGTTCTCCTGAGGGAAACGTGCCACGAAGCACGCCTCCAAGTGGTGCCCAAGCGTCTCCCTCATGATGTTGGCAAAGTCTGAGGCCCTCCAGAAGAGAGCCCCCGAGCCCTGCCCCTGAGAGGGGCGCTGGGCGCGCTTTCCTATATGATGGAGGGAGGCGCCCCAGGCGCGGGCGCCGATCCTGACGAGGCGCCACTTGCTTGAGGCCCTGCTTGGCGCAGGTGCTTCTTCTTCTTGGGGGTGGCCTCAGGAGGGAGCTCGTCCTGACTGTCGGGGTCGTCGATTGCTGCAGCTTGGAAGGCACGCTCTAGGGAGCACACCGCGTCTCTTTCTTCGCACGGTCCTGTGATGATTCCGCCACTTCCCGGCATCTTGAGGACATTGTAGCCATTATGGGTCACCGCCATGAACTTGGCCAGGGCTGGATGCCCGAGGATGGTGTTGTATGGCAGGTGGATGTAGGTGACGTCGGAGTCAATGATTCAGTGCGGTAGTTGTTGCGTTCTTCGATGGTAACGGGGAGACAGACCTGCCCGATCGGGGTAGTACAGCCGTCGGTCACTCCTAAGAAAGGCTTGGTAGGCTGAAGCTGGTCATACGGCACTTAGAGGTTGTCGAACGTGTCGACGGACAGGACATTGAGCCTTGCGCCGCCGTCGATGAGTGTCTTGGTAACTTGCACGTTGCTGATGACTGGCGAACAGAGCATTGGGAGGACGCATGCAGTAGCCACACACTTGAGCTGATCTGCCGAACTAAACGTGATGGGGCACCTGGACCATCTGAGCGGGCGTGTGGCCTCGAGCTTGGGGAGAACTACATTCACTTCACGGGCAAATTGTTTGAAGATACGCTGCGAGGCTAGGGCTTGGTGTCTGGCTCCGCCTGAGCATGGCAGCTCCCTTGCGCTTCACATCCTTTGCCTTGGTCTTCTTCTCCTCTGGGTCCGCAACAGGGAGCTCGAGGAGGGAGAGGTGCCCCTCCTCAGCTCTTGCACACTTGGTCGCGATGTTGAATAGCTCCAGGGTCGTGCACAACTTCTCATGGATGGCGAGCTCCTCCTTCATCTTGACGTCGCGGACGCCGTCATAGAACGCTGAGATGATGGCCTCGTCGGTCACCTTGGGGATTTTGATTCACGCGCTGTTGAAGCGCTGAATGTACTTCTGCAGGGTCTCTCCTGGTTGTTGCTTGATGCGGCGCAGGTCACCCGCGACAGAGGGGCAGTCGCGAGTGCCCTGGAAGTTGGCGATGAAGCGGTGGCGCATCTTTTCCCAGGAGGAAATCGAGCCTGGATGCAGGTTCAGGAGCCAGGAGCGGGGGCCATCCTTGAGAGCCATGGGAAACCAGTTTGCCATGACTTTCTCATCGCCATTGGCCACCTCGATGCTCAGCTCGTAGAGCTGCAGGAACTCCGCGGGGTCAGGGGTGCCGTTGTAGCGAGGAGGTAGATCTGGCTTGAACTTGCCCGGCTAGGTGACGCTACGCAGCTCGGGGGTGAAGGCGCGGCAGGAGGCCATGGTCATTAGTGCCCACCTTGGAGGTGGAGCTTGGTCTTGTCGCCCGCGCGGTGCTACGACAAGTGGCCCAGGGCCCTGCCACAGCAAACGATCGCGGCGCGGTGGTGCGAGGAGTGGCGGAGCGTTCTCTTGTGGTCGAGGGACTTCTTGACAACTTCTTTCTTCACGCGCGGGCGCTGAAGGCGGTGGGTCGTGCCATGGAGCCGCGTGCCTTGGTGCTAGGGCACCGTCTTGGTGCAGAGGTGATGGAGGTGCTTCACGAGCTGTGTCACCCGTGGCTGGCGGAGGGTGAGGCAGAGAGTGGGACGACACAGGGGAGCCCCCTGCGGCGCGGATGAGCTCGGCGATGCGGTCAAGCCAGTCCTCGTAGAGGTCATCGACTAGGCGGTAGAGCAGGAGCTCGTGCGCCATGAGGAGTGCGGCCCGTGCGTCCACGGGAACGCGACGGGCATGACGAACCAGCAGGAGTCGGCGATGGAGTGGCGGTGCGGCCGTCCTGTCGCATCGAGGGGTGTAGCGAGGATGCTTGCTGCTCGTTCCCCGCCGGGACGGTGGCGGCGTTAGCGGCAGACGACGGAGAGCGACAGGGTGGCCCGCCGACAGGGGCCGTCAGAATGATGCGGGTGACGAGGGCAGCCCAGCGCTCAGCACGGACTCGACATGCGTCCACCATGGAGACGATGAAGCGATGTGACGCGGAGCGATGGGAAGGAAGCTGCGGCGCACCCCTACCTGGAGCACAAATGTCGGATCACGGGTTCCGGCAAAACCCTTAAGGTTCGAACGCTGGGGTGCATGCGAAGATCCCCCCCCCTATCGATCCACGTCCTCACTTAGCTAAGATCTCACGAACTAACTCGACGAACTCGCAACACAAAGGACACAAGATTTATACTGGTTCGGGCCACCGTTGTGGTGTAATACCCTACTCCAGTGTGGTGGTGGATTGCCTTTTGGGCCGAGGATGAATAGTACAAGGGGAGGAACAACCTCCTGAGGTTCAGGCATTCTTGTGCTTGGTGGGTGTGCCGCCAAGGATGTGGTGGCTCCAATCTCAGATCTCTCTCTGTCTCTCCCTCTCTGCCCTAGCTACGGTGGTGGCTAGTTTTATTTATATTGGCCTTGGTCCTCTCCCCAAATATTGAGAGGGAAGGGAGCCAACAACGGCCAATTTGAAAGGGGACAGCTAGTACAAGCTATCTTGACAAAAGCAGTCTTCGCCTGCCAATGGCTCTGGTGGTGACGCCGTCTTGGGCTCCACGGTGACCTCCATCTTGCCGTCCTTATGGTCTTGGTCTCGTTGCACCAATATGGAAACCTTTGCTTGATGCCTCGGTACTCCGCGCCTGCGCTTGCCCCCTTAGCACCAAAGAGGAAACAAGGACGCTGCACGCGCTGGCGCCCTCCTAGTCTCGATTGTCCTGGCTTACGTCATGAGAACCTCACGAGGTTTGCCCGGCCTTGAACTCCCCCTCGCTCACGAGCCGGCCAGGTGAGGCCGCTCCTGACGAGGTCTTGTGTTGTCTGCCTCATGAGGCTTGGCCCCTCGCGAGGGTCTTGATTCCTTGTTGATGAAGATGGGCCATACAGGCCTGCTAGCAAAGCCACCCCATGGGCCGCAGGCAGGCAAGTTTGGGGACCCCAGTTCCTAGAATGCCGACATAGACACCGCCAAGCGTCTCTGGAAAGATGCCGAGGACAAGTTGAAGAATCAGTCCAAGCAGGTCAACCTCTGGATCAAGATCCTGATCGACATCGCGAGCGTCTTGCCGCCCAACTGTTGTGATGTGCATGGATGGCCCAGCCTTCTCGGTCAACAAGTATGAAGTTCCAAGCGCCGAGCTGGGAGTCTTCTTCAACGAGTTGATCTAGAAGCTAAAGGTGCACGAGGAGGGGAGGGCCGAGCATTTCACGACCTAGTCCCGGAAGCTTGCCCATGATGCCCTCTTCATGGTTTTGATCAACATTGCCTGCCACCATCCAGACCTTGACCTCGACGACGGATTCAAGAAGCTGCCAGTGGGCGCCGATGTTGCGGTTGCCAAATAGAAAGATGCCCCCGGGCCGCTCGGGTCTTTCACGTCCGAACGGCTTCACCCAGACACTGGACCAAGTGTCGGGCCACTATTACTCCTGCATTGACCTGTAATGAAAGATGGCATATACTTTTGTGTTTAGTCACTTTATATCTCGTATTTGCGCAGAACTGATATTGTTGGGTAAATTTTAAATGCCTGTTGTCAGATTTCGGGTTCCGGCAGACCCTTGAGGTTCGAACACTGGGGTGCGCGCGGAGGTTTCTCCTCCTACCTACCCGCACCCCTCCGCCACGCTAGGATCAAAGCTATCGAAAGAACAACACATGGGACACAGGGTTTATACTGGTTCGGGCCACCGTTGTGGTGTAATACCCTACTCTAGTGTGTGGTGTGTGGATTGCCTCTTGGGCTGATGATGATGAACAATACAAGGAAGAACAGCCTCGCGAGGGTCTGTTCTTGGCTGGGGCGATGAACTGATGGGAGGAGTTTAGACACCTTTCTCTCTCTCTTTCTCTCTGCTTCTAGCCTCTCTAACGAGCCTCTGTCTTCCTACCACCCAACCCCCTTGCTCTGTGGGTGGCTGGTCCTATTTATAGAGGCCCTGGTCCTCTTCCCAAATATTGAGCGGGAAGGGAGCCAACAATGGTGGGCTAATTTGAAAGGGGACAGCAAGTATCAGCTATCCTGACAAAAGCAGTCTTCGCCTGCGCAAAGCTCTGGTGATGACGCCGTCTTGGGCTCCACGGTGACCTCCGTCTCGTAGTCCTCCTGGTCTTGGTCTCGTTGCACCGAAATGGCAACCTTTGCCTGACGCCTCGGTACTCCGCGGCTGCGCTTGCCCCCTTTGCACCAAAGAGGAAAGGAGGACGCTGCGCGGGCTGGCACCCTCCTGGCACCCTGAGTCATCATGTCTTGCGTCACGGGCACCTCACGAGGTACCCTGCCTTGATCTCTCCGCCTCCTCGTGAGCCAGCCTGACGAGGCCGTGCCTGAGGAAGCTCCGTGTCGCCCGCCCCGCGAGGCTTGGCCCCTTGCGAGGGTCTTGAGTTTGCGTTGGTGAAGATGGGCCGTGCTGGGTCCCCCTTGGAGCCACGCCGCAGGCCGCAGGCAGGCAAGTCTGGGGACCCCTGTTCCTAGAACGCCGACACGTGTTTATCCCTTTGAGCTTTATATGTGGGTGTCCGCATGATCAATACCTATGTCCGCTCTGGATGCCTGCCGGTATCATATTGCCATGACTGTCGTAAGGGTCTGGCCCTCAACATTCATCTTGGCATGGATGCGTCCCGACAAGTTTTTCCTAGGTAGCTCTCAACGTAGCCTCTCGACCAGCGAGCATGGCTCGAGATAGGTCGATGGTGCGATCAAAGAAACTAGCCAAGGTTCCATCACATGATGGTTTTAACGATACGAACACCTACTAAAGCAAGGGGTAAACAACTACAAAAATCTAAGTTTACATGAACGAGAAACGGTAATGTAGACTTAGCTTTCTTTTTAAGCTCCTTTTTCCTCTTGCCGGGCCCCGTGCACTTGGTGCACTCGTGATTCCCGAAGGAGTGGAAACCAATCGGGCAGTTCTTTTGTTTGTGGTAGGGACTAACATGCGTCATGTGCGGCTGGCGGGCAGTGAAGTAGGGCACCGGGTTCTCCCGGTCCTTTCTCCCCTTTTCTCCTTTCGACCCGCAGCGACCAGACAGCGGCCGTCGCATGGGTCATGCCAATGCTGACGACCTTGCCAAAGCACGCTTGCCGGGACACCAACAAATGGATTCATACCGGTGTTTCAGTCAGGGTTTCCTGAAATAGGGTAAACACTGGACCAAGTACCGCACGGTAGTCATCGACATTGATGGTGCCAGGCTAAAAGCGGCTTGACTACTGGCGAAGGGGGCGGGGGAACGGAGAAAAGGGGGCCCCGTGTCTGTGCGCCTCACCCCCTCTTTCTTCGGATGGCACCTGAGCTGTGGATATGCCGCACCGGCTGCCGAAGAGAGCACATCCCTGCCAGTAGCAACTTTTCATCGTAGCCGCGGCTACGGCAAGATGCAGGGAGGAATGTTCCGCCAGCGAGGACGGCCCCGCTTGGTCTTCATATCTTCGTAAGCGCCATAGACGCCAAAAGCTTCGAGTGGGCCATAGCGGATGGGGCGCGCAACCCGCATTGTTCTTCTTGGGTGCCATGGTCGATGGCACTGTCGAAGGTGAAGATGGTGATGAAGATCACGTGCTGCACACACCTTCAGGTTCGCGCAAGCGGTCCCCCTACCTGGCACGCCAAAGATGTCATGGGAAACCATGACCACCTATGGGACCAGAGGGCCCCTTGCTGGTTCGGCAATGGGGACGTCGTGTTGCACAAAGAGTAGACGAGCCTGGGGCAGCACGACAGAGATCACGCATGCAATTTTACACAGGTTTGGGCTGCCGTGAGGCGTAAAACCCTAGTCCTGCCTTGGTGGATTGATGGTGGAAGAGTGGTGATGGAGCGTAGTACACTTGCCCGACAAGGGAGGTAGTGGCTATGCGCGTATGGGCATGCTTGTTATCCAACCTTCTAACACTTTCGTCAAACGCCATGGGCCTCCTTTTATATGTTAAGGGGTCACCACAATGGCAAAGTAGTCATTATACACTGATAAGATAGCAAACAGTGCTATCTTACCTAACTCTGGAGGCTGACATGGTGCATTAAATGCACCTCCTAACGTCATTTCATTGGTTGCCCGACAAGCCTTGCCAGGCTATTTTGCAAGCTTTAGACCTGCTTGCTAGACACGTCGTAGGAATGGTGTCGTTCTTGGGCATCTTACGTAGAGAAAAGCTCCCATGTGGTGAATGGCTGCCACTTAGTCACTTTGCGGCTTGACACCGCACTGATTGACGACACGGGTCGTGGTGGAGCAGTTGGGTGAGGTGGTTTTACTCTCGTCAGTCCCGGCAAGCCCTGCAGGGACGTCTTGGGCGTTTTCTTCCGGGGGTGGCTCCGCCCTCACCGAGCTCGCCTGCCCGGCAAGGGAGGCTTTTCTCCTGGTGGCATTTTGCCTCTTTGGATTGATCTTGGTCCTCTTGGTTTTGCATGTTGGCTCTTCAAAGCTCTTGGTCTGCTACATTCTGGCATGGCCTTAGCCGGTTCGTGCATGAGCCAGGGGGAAAATGTATACCCCTGTTCATTTTCCCCGACACCATTTCTTTTGTGGGACTACAATATCCATTTCTTTCTGTGCCTCTATATTAAAATTGACACATCAATGCATTATCTTTAAAGTAAATAACAGATGGCACTAAATTATATATTTACACGAGAAAAACATAGGCAGGGCGTTTGATCCCTTTTTTTGTGAACGCGCCTCTACACCAGTACGATTGGCCGCGCCCATGTGAACGCCCAAGTTATCGGTGCATCATCTCGAGTTATTGTCTTTTTTCTGGGGTGGACTTCATACCAGTTCTTAAGTGCTGACGTGTGCCCCGTGTACACAGTCTTAGATGACCTTCCCGCTAGCACTGTCCAAATTTTGTTGAAACCGGATACAAATGATCCTACGGGCGGCAAAATCTCCCGCCTCCTTCTAAAATTTCCACCACCTAGTCTTTAGCATGCGAAATTCCCCTTCTATCCTTGGTGCATGGAGAACAATAGTTACAATACGGCCCTCATTTCTACAATAGGTCGGGGCTAGTTTGGTAACTTCAGGTTCCCCCCACCACACAACACCCCCATTTCCTCTCCCCTCCCGCAAAATCGACTAATCCACAACACCAGAGCATCTTACATCATGCCGTCCGCACTACATCGGCCTTACTACCCCTCCCCTCTCGAAACCCTAGACTGCTCATCCACCAGCATAACAGAGCCCATTCATTGCCACCAGCGTCCACATTGCCGAATCTGCTTCTGCGGCTGCATCTACCCCTCCCACCTCCCCTAGAAACAAGTAGACTGCTCATCCACCATTGTACCACAGCCCATTCAGTGTCGACCTTGTCCACAACACCGGATCTGCTTCACTGGTACTCTCGTCAACCACAGCGCATCTGCAGCGGCTCCTTCGTACTCCCCACCGAAGACGCTTCATCCACACCCCCGGAGCCGCCCCACCGCCGCCCCCATCGATGGCCTCTTATCCTCTTCACCGACACCTTCCTCAATCCTACCGGAGCTGCTTCGCCGACACTATCCTCAACCCTACCGTAGTAGTTTCGCCTATACCATTATCAACCCTACCGAGGCCCCTTTGCCAAGGCCCAAGTCCACGGCCTCAGATCCGCTTCGTCGCACCCTGGTCCAACCTACCAGAGCAGCTTTTGACGCCCCGTACACGGTCGCAGATCCACATCGTCGACACCATCCCGAACCCAACCACTGGAGCAGCTTCACCGATGCCATCGTCCATGGCCTCAGATCCGCTTTGCCCACACCGTAGTCCACCCTACTGGAGCCGCTCCACAAACACCCTACTCCATGGTTCTAGATCTCCTTACCGGACCCCGACACCCAGCGCAGCGTCATCACCCTCGATGTTTCTAACCTGATTCCCACCGACTGGCAAGACGCCAAGCACCCACCGCGGCCTAGGTAATTGTCATCTTTAAACACATCCAGCATCACATGCCCGATGTACTTCAAATATACTAACAGGTCACTGTTACATGTTATGCAGCTAGCAAAAACTACAAGGACGATGTTTCTTCTGAATCTAAGAGCTTGACCAACCAAGATCCTGGACTGAGGCACTCCTATGATCTTGTAAGTGCGTCTCCCTCTATCTCTCTTGTATTGTTGTGTGCCTGCAAGCATGCTTTGCTAGGATTTTAGACCAACAATCCCTTTCTGCAGATAATCATTTCCAGTACTAGCTACTATATTAGAGATGTAGATGTCATACATGATACTACATTACACAAAATCATAAGTGGCATGTAGGAATTCCAGTGCACTACATTAGGCTCCCTTAGAGTGTCTGCTAGTCCAGAACACAGAGTCATGGCTAGTTTATGCTATGCACTCAATCGTTAATTGGTGGTTCAAATATGCGCAAGGGATACACAATGCATTATCATGTAGAGATATCTGAAATTAGCCGTGTCAACTTGCAGATAGGGTTACACAATGAAAAAGTACAAGATTTCTTAGTACAAGATGTATGTAGCAATTTCATGGAACATCGCAGAAAAAGGAGAGGCAGAGGTGAGCCTATACAGTGTGCTATGGTAGGTCACTCTCCATTGCGATCATCATGACTTATATTCAATTCTTAGGAATGAACTCTCCATTGCAACCAGTTATTTGCATGTTAGTGCTGTTGACCAAGTTTCTTAGAGACAGTTATTTTGAGTTATCCTAAGAATTGAATATAAGCTCCAGATAATAAGCCAACCAGTTTTTTTCATTACCTGCCTTTTCAGCTTATCTATGGTATGATTAGTGAAAAGTCTAGATTGCATTATATTTTGTCATTTTGCTGCCCATATGAAAATTAATTTGACTTGCAAACATCACAAATTGAACCCAGTGTAGTAATTAATATGATAGGAAAATGGACCATCAATATTTGTTCAAAATGCAAATACAAAGATACCATCTACTTGGCACAATCTACTTTGGTCATTGTCTTCCATAGAGATCCCATTGCCTAATTTAAATGAAGAACACATGACCTAAATTTAAATGAAGAACCATTATTTATCAAAATTCGCTGGTCCAAGTTGCTGCTTATTATCATATAGCAACACCACCTAAAAGCATCATATAGCCGCAATAGTAGCTCATAGAAACTCATCATACAGTAGCAGCAGTAGCTAGCAATTCATCATATACTAGCAGGAGCTCACAACAATTCATCATATAGCAGTAGCAGGAGCAACTTATAGAAATTCATCATATAGCAGCAGGAGCAGCTCATAGCAATTAATCATATAGCAGCAGCAGGAGCAAGTTATAGCAACTCATCATATAGCAGCAACAGCAGTAGCTCATAGCAATTCATCATATAGCAGCAGCAACTCATAGCAATTCATCATATACCAGTAGCATGAGCAACTTATCGCAATGCATCATATAGCAACAATAGCAGCATCTCATAGCAACTCATTGTATAGCGGATCAGAGTGAAAATTTGGCAAAAAAATCAGAGGAGATCCTCACCTTATTGGATGAGCTCATCCTTCAATAGAACCTCAAGGCCATGGCCTAGGAGGAGGGGAGGGGAATGAGGCGCCTTCTGTCGGGGTGGGGCATCGGCCGTAGTTGTGCGGCGAACACCGGAGTAGTGCGTTGGACGAACCATAGCAGAGCAGCTGATGGAGACCATGTGAGTGAGGGGCGACGCCAAACGGAGGAGCAGCTGGGGAGATTTGGCCCTACCTGCCGACCATGTAGCCTAACTGGGCAGAGCATTATCGAGGAGCATGCCAGATGGGACCAGTGGCGATGGCTCACTAGAGAAACCCTAGCGCTGCAGGCAGGGGATTGAGGTAGATGGAAAAGGGAGAGGAGATGCAAGCGGGCAGGGCAATGAACGCTTGCGTGTTTGTTTTTACGTGAGGGTCAGGTGTGACGCAGGCGTGAGCAGTGGCATTTTGAGTGTAATATAGGCAGACAATAGAGTCATTTTGCTATTCCCCTTCCCTTTAATTTTTAGCGAGCTTCGACCCAAAGCACCCCCAAAGCAAAATAAGTTAAGCCCAAGCCCATAACTCAAAAACGACTTATTTACATATTTTATGGCTTATTTGACAATAAGCTCTGAAACGTCAGAATAGAACCGGACCTTAACCTGCAATTCAATTGTGCATGCAATGATGAATCACTCCTGCCTGCTATAGTGTACATTTAGGCATCATACATGGCATAACATAATACATGTGCATTTCATTGTAGAATATGAAATATGCAATGCTTATGTTAGTTCCTATGTTGCACATGATGTTTAAATGCCCCTTAAATCTGGTCAGTCAAGTGACGGTCTTTAAGCCTCCTTCTATGCTTCTTTTCTTGATATGTAATTCAGTGTTGTGCAAGTTTTGCTCACACATCTGTTCAATTGCTTGTTTGTATCAGCTAGCCATACTAGGAATGTTTGCTTTGATTACTTGTTGTTCTTGACCTAACAGAGCTTGTCAATGATTTAAACACTAAGGGCTGCTATAGTGGGGGCTTGTATACCTCATAGATGAGACAAAGGTTTGGCTGTACTCTAAAGTAGGCTCTCCAAGAGTACCTGGAGATCCAGTTCGAAGGTATGCCTAGTTTTTACATAGTGCAGAGAGTAAATGCTTATTTCATTGTGTGTAAGAGACGTGGCATGTTTCAGTGTGTGGTGTTGTTTTTAATAAACTCATCCTTTTGTGTTGTTCATAGACTGGAAAGTGTCGGTGCAACAAACCCTGGGTCTGTTTCACAGACTATGCATAGGCACGGGAACAAGATCGAAGCACCAGCCCAAGTCAGATTACAAGGAACCAATAGCATCGAAGGATCAACATGCAGATTAGAGGGACCAATATCAAGCCAAAGAAGCATTACACCATCGAAGGAAAGGCCTCCCTTGCTGGGCAAGTGAGCCCGGCAAGGGGCGAGGACACACTTAGAAGCTGACAGCCAAGGCGTCCCGGCAGGGCCTGTCAGGACCCACGGAGGCAAAACCACCTCACCAACCATTCCACCACGACTCACATTGCCAATCAGTGTGGTGTCATGCCGCAGAGTGATTAAGTGGAAGCCATTCGCCACATGGCAGCCACTCCCTACAGGAAAAACCCATAGATGACACCCGTCCTGCGACGTGTCAAGCAAGCAGGCGTGAAGCTAGCAAGATGGCCCAGCAAGCCTTGCCGGGAAACCAACGATGTGACGTTGAGCGGTGCATTTAATGCGCCCAGTTAGCTGTAGAGTTAGGTATGATAGCATTGTTTGCTATGTTATCAGTGCATAATGACTACGTTGCCATTGTGGTAACCCCTTGATCTATAAAAGGAGGCCCATGGCAACTGTAGAAAGGGTTAGTAGGTTGGATAACTCACACCCCCATATGCCCATAGTCACTGCTGCCCTAAGGCAACCCATGCCGAGTAAGTGTACTACGCTTCACCGCCACCTTTACACCATCAATCCACCAAAACAGGAGTAGGGTTTTACGCCTCATGGCGGCCCCTACCTGGGTAAAATTGCCTATGTGATCTCTACTGTGCCGCCCAACGCTCGTCTGCTCTTTGTGCAACGCGACGTCCCCCTGCCAAACCAGCAAGGGGCCTCCTAGTCCCATAGGTGACCGTGGTTTCCCATCTTTGGCGCGCCAGGTAGGGGGCTCGCTTCCGCGAACCTGAAGGCGTGCGCAGCGCGTCACCTTCGTCACCCTCTTCACCTTTGATAGTTCCATCGACCATGGCGCCCAAGAAGAAACCCGGTCCTTCGGTTCACCCATCGACCTTGAAAGCTCCGCCACCCACAGCCTCCAATGCTACGGGGGGTGCAAGGACACGCAGGGACGCGGGCGCTGCTGGGGATGTGGTCGGAGCAGGCGGCACCGTCACCACTTCCCCCGCGGCCGACGCAGGAGCCGGAGGCATTAGAAGAGAGCAGCATCAGCAACACCCCGACGGCCATGCTCCACAAGGTAGGGGCGAAGGGGTTACTCCATCTGCACCCCTTTTCCTCGCCGACGGGCACAGCCACAGAACGGCGCATGGACGGGGGTGAATCACCGCCCTCTGGCCGCTCCCACCACGGGTGCGGTCGCAGCGCGTGCACCTCCCTCGGAACGGGTCGACCAAGCCGCTGCGCCCGACGGAGCTGCTGACCCTCGAACGCCTTTGCCGCACCACATTCAAGTGGTTGCCCCGCAGCAGCAGCGGGGGCACGGTGCCGCTGCCGTTGGCACCATTAGGAGACGAGTGACGGTGCGATCGACTTCATCATCACTCATACCAAGTACGGCTTCGAAGGCCATGGCGCGGGCTCAGCTGCTGCTGATGTTTCTGCCAGCGACCGAGCAGATGGACGAATGGTGTGCCACCATCCAGAGTCTGCTCGGTTTCGCAGAAGCTGGGGGCTCACGGCGAGCTGGCCCGCCACGGCGTCCCCAAGCGACAACAATGGCTCATGCTGCTGACTGTATGGAAGGGGCCATCCCCAAGGTGCAGTCCCCGCCACGGCAGCCCGTGCGAGCGCGACAAAATCAAGACCCCGACAACGTCTCGATTGCCTCTTCTGACCCTCGAGCACGTCCAGGCCAATGCTGAGGCCCCCGGCAAGGAAGCTGGTATGTGTACTGACTGCCGGGAAGCCGCTGCTGCCGAGAAAGCTGGGAAAGGTGATGGGCCGTACTGCAAGATTCATCGTACCAAGGTCCATGACCTTCAAGAGTGTTATCAGGTTGAGCAACTTGTCAAGAGACAGAGAGCAAAATATGAGAACCATGATAAGGAAAAGGGTCAGACTGTTGCTGGCGGTAAGGGCCGAGGCAGTGAAGTAAATCGCCCCGGCCCTTTCGGAACCAAGGAAAGCCCGCGAGAGGTAGAGAGAAGGAAGCTTGTGATGATGAGGGTTATGGAGGGGAAGAAGAGGAAACCAGTGAGCAAGAGTTTCAGAAGGCCACTCACACCCTATGCATTGACGGGGGTGCTTCTCTGGACACCTCTCACCGCCAACTCAAGTGGTGGGCACGAGAAGTCAATGTTGTGGAACCAGCGCCAGAGGCCCGGAAGCCGCTCAAATGGCCCCGTACGCCCATCATCTTTGACGAGGAGGACCATCCTAGCCATACCACTGCGGTAGGGTGTTTGCCATTGTTGGTCTCTCCAACAATTCGCAACCTCAAGGTCACAAAGATGCTGGTGGATGGCGGGGCCGGGTTGAATCTAATTTCCCCAGCAGTTATTAACAAACTTCAGATAGCAAAGGAAGAGCTAGAAGTTACCAGCACGTTTCAAGGAGCTAATCCCGGCAGGAGCCATCCTAAGGGAAAGATCACGTTGCCAATGACGTTTGGGGAGAACTGAACTATTGGACTGAGAGGATTGTGGTTGATGTGGTTGATCTCCCCCTGCCATACAATGGGATTCTTGGACGCCTGACTCTGGCTAAGTTCATGGCGGCATCCCACTATGCCTACAACACCTTTAAGACACCTGGGCCTCTGGGATTCATCGCCATCCCATCAGATGAGAAGGATGCAATCATATGTGTGGACAAGATGTACCGGGAGGCGGTCGCGGCAGAGGCAACAGCAGCAGCAGTCCCCGCTAAGGAAAGCAAAGGAAAAAGAGAGATTGTAGGAGCTCCAGCAAAGAGTCCGGGAAGCGTGCCCCCACCAAGTGCACCGCACCCATTGACGACGTGCCAGAGTGTTCCAACAGCAAGAGATCCAAGGTTGCTGCACCCCAAGTGAAGAAGGTCCCGATAGGGCTGGCTGGCGTTGATGGTACTTTCACTATCAGCGCCACCCTCGATGACAAATAGGAAAGCGTGCTTGTTGCCTTCCTGCGGGCGAATATAGCTGTGTTTGCCTATCAACCATATGATATCCCAAGTGTTCCCACGGAGGTAATCGAGCACCACCTTGATGTCTGCCCACATGCCCGACCTGTCAAGCAGAAAGCCCAAAAGCAGGCCTTGGAGAGGCAGCCGTTCATTATGGAATAGATCAAGAAACTTGAGGCAGCTGGTTTGCTCAGAGGAGTGTTGCATCCCATGACAATGCCATGCACCTAGGGTAGGGCAATAGACCTGATCTAAGCACCCCTCCCAAGGACGCTGCCCTACAGTCAAAGGACAGTAAATTCTACCAACTGGAATTACTTGAGTGCAAGCCCACTCGACCAACATCTCCATTCGGATACCCCAATTCCACTCGACAAGCATATCATCACTCGACCATACAAGAAACCACTCGGAGTACAGAAGGCCTAAAGTCACCCTGGACAGCTATGGACAGGCATTCACTCTATAGACTTAAGGATCATTTATATCACTTTCATGCTGGCGTTACCAGTAACACCCCCTCTTTATGTACATTGAACCCTTGTAACGTGGGCTGGCTGGGGTCCTGGTGCACTCTATACAAGCCACCCCCTCCACTGGCACAAGGGTTCGCACGCCCTGTAACTTCACGCATAATCCAATCGACCGAGCCTTCGTGCACCAAGACGTAGGGCTGTTACTTCCACCACGAAGGGCCGGAACTCGTACAATATCACCATAGCTAAGATCTTGCCTCTACATACCTACCCCCCTACATTACTGTCAGAGTTAGAACCACGATAGTTCGGGCCCACCGTGGGGCAGGTGTCTTCGCGACTTTCCGGTGAGGTTGAGATTTCTCCGAATCCTTTTCATCCTGGTTTCTAGAGGATGTTTGGCTGAGGGCCGCAAGATCTGTCTCGGCGCGCTCGTCTTCATCGCCGACGACTCCGCTTGGCTTCAGGAAGCTCCTCTCGACATCGAGGCACTCCCCGTCTACAGGGCGACGCACTTTCGCGCATGCGTTCACGGCGTCCTTCTGTGACAGCCGTCGACTCAGTATTGGTCGGCTCCCGCAACATCTTCGCTCCACACTGCTCGCCGTCACAAGCGAACCGGTCGGTCACGGCTTCAGCGGTGGGTGAAGCACGCGGTGGCGCGTCAGTCGGCCACCCCTCAAGTCGCAGCAATCGAGCCCGATGAATCTCTCTACGGCCTGTTCGACTGGCTCCGTCTAGACCCTGTCTGAGTGCGACAGCAGCGACCCCGCCGCGGAGGTCCCGATGGTCGATAGGCCTCGCAGTCCGCCTGGCATGCGTTGCAACGGCAGCGACGATGGCGGCGGCAATCCATCGCACGTTCATGAAGAGTACCACCCCAAAACTCTCTCTTCTCAGTAGAGGGAGGAACTTCACCATCGCAATGTGGAGGCCCTCCACATGCCCATTGTCGGCGAGTCCTCTGAGCCTCGGGCCTTGGAGGCGGCGCATTTGGCCACTTCGGCTGAGCAGACCCGACTGGAGAATCTTCAGCGTGCACTCGACGACCGTGCTCACCGACAGGTTCTCGAGTACAGTCGACTGCAGCGTCAGCTATTTCCACCCGAACCACAGGTATAATGTACTCCGATTCAGAATCTTACCACTACGGCCCGTATAGCAGAATCCATTCAGCCGTCCCAGTCGAAAGCTGGTAGAGGTTTGATGCAGATCAGAGCGCTGCTCTAAGCAGCAGGAGAGCAGAACACTGTAGTATCTCAGTCGCACAACAGAATTCATAGCAGATCTGTGGTGGCTGATACTGTAAAGTCGGCTCACAACCCAAGATCGCCTCCATGGTGTGAGGGATGTGGGCATCGTCAAGGGCAGTATTTGGATCGGAATCATGAGCAACAAGATCATCGGCTCGACCGTGATGACCGCCGTCGAGTGCCTATGCCCCCTCCGAGGGGTGATCATACGTGCCCCGGCATTATGATGATAGGCGCCCGTACAACGAGGAGCGGAGGAGGCCAGTCGACCCAAGAGAACCATGGTTTGACGCAAGGTCCATTTTGGTACTAGGTTTGGTGGACAGGAATCGGGCACATAGAGAAGGGCAAGATAGGGATCACCTGACTGGAAGCAGAGTACATGTTTCTGGTCCTGAGTGTTTTAGCAGAGCAATCAAGGCTGCAGAGATCCCTCCCAACTTCAGGTTGGCGACTGGCATCAGTAAGTTCACTAGTGAATCAAAGCCTGACACCTGACTTGAGGACTACCGAGTGGCTATGCAGACCGGTGGAGGAAATGATGAAGTTGCCATGAAGCATCTTCCCCTGATTCTTGAAGCGTCAGCTAGAGCTTGGTTGAATCCATGCAGTATTTTCAACTAGGAAGAGTTGGCCCGAGTGTTCGTCAGAATGTTTGAGGGCACGTGCAAACGGCCAGCAGGATTGACAGAATTGCAACATTGCGTGCAAAAGCCGAATGAAACTTTGAGGGATTACATCCAGAGGTGGATCACCTTACACCACACTATGGAGAATGTGTCTCACCATCAAGCAGTATGTGCCTTCAAGGACGGCATACGGTACCGGGAGATCAACCTAAAATTCGGTCGGACAGGAGACATGTCCTTGACTCGAATGATGGAGATAGCCACTTGGTACACCAACGACGAAGAAGAAGACCGACTCCGCAGTGGAAAGAGCAAACCTGTCGGCTAGGACACTCGAGGAGGTAATTCCAATCGGAAGCAGAAGCGCAAAGAAAAACCTGTGGCACCTGGAGAGGTTGCAGTCGCAGCCCAAGGGAAACTAGAGGAAAACCTAAAGGGCCCTGGACCCCTGAGAAGGTGAAAGATTCAGCTAGGAACGATGTGTTGGATTTACCATGCCACATTCACATCAAGAAGGATGAAGAGGGAAACCTTATATCATACCACTCGGCAGTGCCGAGTCCTTATTCAGTTGTTCCGAGAAAAGAAACCAAATGAGAAGGAAAATGAGTCTAATAAGGATGAGGACAAGGAAGAGGATGATGATAGATTTCCCAATATCAATTCCACTTTGGTGAATTTTGCCGATCTTGAAAGCAAAAGTCGACTGAAAGTCATCAACAGGGAAGTAAACATGGTCGCTCCGGCAATGATGACATATCTGAAATGGTCAAAGACTCCTATCACATTCGACCAGTCAGACCACCCACCGCATGTTGCCACCCCCGAGAGGCAAGTGTTGGTGGTCGACCCGGTCGTTGGGGGCACCTGACTGACCAAAGTCTTGATGGATGGTGGCAGCGGATTGAACATTTTGTATGCTGAGACCCTCCGAGGGATGGGCATTCCGATGTCCAAACTTAGCGAGAGTAACATGTGGTTCCACGGAGTTATACCGGGAAAGAAGGCCGATTCACTCGGTCAAATCAGTCTTGACGTGGCTTTCGGTGATTCAAAGAATTACTGGAAGGAAAAGTTGACATTTGAAGTCGTGGATTTTCACAGTGCCTATCATGCTATCCTGGGCAGAACTGCCTATGCCCGTTTCATGGCTTGACTGTGTTATGTGTATCTCAAACTCAAGATTCCTAGCCCTAGGGGCGTGATTACAATCACTGGTAATCGGCAGCAAGCAGAAGAGTGCTTCCAGAAGGCCTCGAAGATTGCCGATGAACAGATGGCACCAATAGAAATGGAGGAATACAAGAAGACAACAGATCCGAGTGATTTGTTGAGAGCTAAGAAGCCTGCTTCAAAGTCTGCATTTAAGTCGTCTGGTAAAACAAAGTCAGTTCATATTCACCCGACTGATCCCAATACTGCTCCGACTCATATATCAACAACACTCGATAGCAAATAGGAAGAAGCGTTCATCTAGTTCCTTCGTGAGAACTGGGACATCTTTTCATGGAAACCTCCTGACATGCCAGGTGTACCCAGAGAACTGGCTAAGCACCGTTTGCGAGTCGACCCAAAATAAAGACCTATCAAAGAACATCTCCGACGGTCCACTGTGGAGAAAATAAAGGCAATTGGCAAGGAAGTGGCTCGGCTTATGGCAGCTGAGTTCATCCGAGAGATTTACCACTCCGAGTGGCTCGCCAATGTAGTCATGGTTCCCAAGAAGGATGATTCACTCCGTATGTGTATCGACTTCAAGCATATCAATCGTGCCTGCTGAAAGATCAATTCCCTCTCTTTCGCATCGATCAAATAGTTGACTCGACCGCGGGATGTGAGCGATTGTCCTTTCCGGATGCATATTCTAGCTATCATCAGATCCGACTGTATGGACCCTATGAAATAAAAACGGCTTTCATCACCCCGTTTGGGTGCTTTTGCTATGTTACCATGCCCTTTGGTCTCAAGAATGCTGGCGCCACATTCATGCCTATGATTCAGAAGTGCCTGCTCACTCAAATCAGTCGGAATATGGAAGCATACATGGATGACATCGTGGTTAAGTCGCGAAAAGGTTCTGACCTGCTGCTTGACCTTGCGGAAACCTTTGCCAACCTAAGAAGATATGATATCAAGCTTAACCCATCAAAGTGTACATTTGGAGTTCCAGGTGGAAAGTTACTCGGTTTCCTTGTTTCCGAACATGGGATCGATGCTAACCTAGAGAAAGTTGGTGCAATACTCCGAATGAAAAGCTCCGTGCGCATACACGACGTTCAGAAGCTTACTGGTTGTTTTGGCCGCCTAGAGTTGATTCATCTCTCGTCTTGGTGAAAAGGCATTGCCTCTTCACCGATTGATGAAGAAATCTCATAAGTTCGAGTCGACTCCTGAAGCTGACGCAACGTTTGCAGAGCTCAAAACCCTGCTTTCCACCCAGTTGGTGCTCGCTTCTCCAATTAGCAAAGATCCTTTACTACTTTATATTGCAGCCACTGGACAAGTTGTCAGTATAGTACTCACGGTCGAGCGGGAAGATGAAGGTAAAGCCTACAAGGTTCAGCGCCCAGTGTACTATATTTCTGAAGTCTTAACTCCGTCCAAGTAGAGACATCCGCATTATCAGAAGCTTGTCTATGGAATTTACTTGACTTCGAAGAAGGTGGCACATTATTTCTCAGATCACTCCATCAGAGTCGTCAGCGATGCTCCATTGTCATAAATTCTGAACAACAGAGATGCAACTGGTCGAGTGGCAAAATAGGCGATTGAACTCTTTCCGTTAGATATCAAGTTTGAGGCAAAGAAAGTAATTAAATCCCAAGCAATAGCAGATTTCCTCATCGAGTGGATTGAACAACAGCAGCCGACTCAAGTTCAGTCGGAACATTGGACTATGTTCTTTGATGGATCCATTCACTTTGGCTCTGGCGCTGGAGTTGTTCTAGTATCCCCGCGAGGTGATAAACTCAGTTATGTCCTTCACATTCACTTTGACTCCTCCAACAATGAAGCTGAGTACTAAGCACTTCTGTATGGGTTGCGAATGGCAATTTCTCTCGGCATCCGTCGCCTAATGGTCTACAGCGACTCAGATTTGGTGGTTAATCAAGTAATGAAGGAGTGGGATGTTAGAAGCCCAGCTATGACTGGCTATTGCAATGCAGTGAGAAAGTTAGAAATCAAGTTTGAAGGGCTAGAGCTTCACCACATTACCCGACTGAAGAATCAGGCAGCGGATGACCTGGCAAAGATAGGTTCCAAGCGAGAGCCCATTCCCAGCAATGTGTTCTTGGAGCATCTTCACACACCATCAGTCCAGGAGGATCCCTTCACAGAAGAGCCCCCACAACCTAAAAGTTCTACTGATCCGACTGAAGTCGAAGTTCCAGCTATGGTCGATTTAGTCATGGAGGTTTTAGTCGTCATCCCTGACTGGACAGTGCCGTATATCGCATACATCCTCAGGAAAGAACTTCCAGAAGACGAAGATGAAGTGCAACATATTTGTCCGTCGATCTAAAGCCTTCACTGTGATAAGCGGTCGACTGTACAGGGAAAGTGCGACTGGAGTTGCCCAGGGATGCATTACCCCAGAGGAAGGTCGAATGATTCTCAATGATATCCACTCAGGGACCTGTGGTCACCATGCGTCTTCATGGACAATCGTGGACAAAGCATACCGAGTAGGTTTTTACTGGCCGCGAGAAAATGAACTGGCAAAGGAAATTGTTGACAAGTGTGAGGGTTGCCAATTCTACTCCAACATGTCTCACAAGCCCGCTTCAGCCTTGAAGACCATTCCACTCATCTAGCCATTTGCCGTTTGGGGGTTGGATATGGTTGGACCCTTGAGGACTGGAAGAAGTGGTTTCACTCACTTGCTTGTGGCAGTCGACAAGTTCACTAAATGGATTGAAGCCAAGCCCATCCAGAACCTCGATTCAGGCACAACCGTGAGCTTCGTCAGTGGGTTAACATTCATATTTCGAGTCCCGCATAGCATCATCACATACAGTGGTTCAAACTTTGATTCAGATGAGTTCAGAGCTTTCTGTGCTTCCCAAGGCACTCGGGTCGACTATGCTTCAGTCGCTCACCCGTAGTCGAATGGACAAGCAGAAAGAGCAAATGGTTTGATCCTCCAAGGGTTGAAGCCCAGATTGGTGCGAGACCTCAAGCATGCAGCTGGCGTCTGGGTAGATGAGTTACCATCAGTACTATGTGGTCTGAGAACAACACCACATCGGTCTACTAGTAGGACTCCCTTCTTCATGGTATATGGAGCTGAAGTCGTACTGCCGACTGATTTGCTTCACAACGCCCCATGAGTAGAGCTTTTTTCAGAGGCAGAAGCAGAACAAGCCCGGCAAGATGATGTTGACCTTCTGGAAGAGGAAAGAGAGATGGCCCTGATCCGATCGCCCATCTATCAACAACACCTTCGTCGGTTCCATGCCAGAAACGTCAGGGGTCAAGCATTTCAGGAGCGGGACCTGGTTCTCTGAGTGGACCAGCAACATCCACACAAGCTTGCTCCCGCCTGGGAAGGCCCCTTCATCATCACCAAAGTTCTCCACAATGGTGCATATCACCTGTATGATGTGGAACACAAGAAAGACGAGCCACGCGCCTGGAATGCAGAGCTTCTCCGCCACTTTAACACTTAAGCATTCAGACTATCGAGATGTAATAAGAAGTACCTTTCAGTATGTTTATCAAAGACATAGTTTGGCAGCCTCTTAAATGATTGTTATTACTTATACATATGTCCAAAATCCCTAATGGGTGGCTTAGCCGCGAATCCAATTCGCCTAAGTTTCAAAAAACAAAATCCCACCGAGTGAGGAGCAATCCTCTCACTCGGGGGATTAGCTACGAATCAGATTCGCCTAAGTTTAAAAAATCCTACCAAGTGGAGAGCATGCCTCCCACTAGGGGGCTTAGCTGCAGTCCAGTACTCGCCAAAGTTTAGAAGATCCTACCGAGTGGTGAGCATTCCTCTCACTCAGGGGCTTAGCTGCAGTCCAGTACTCACCTAAGTTTAAAAAATCCTCCCGGGTGGAGAGCATTCCTCTCACTTGGGGGCTTAGCTGTAGTCCAGTACTCGCCTAAGCTTTAAAAAGCCTACAGAGTGGAGAGCAATCCTCCCACTCGG
>NC_057806.1:213270010-213279863 GCF_018294505.1 Triticum aestivum
AAAAATCCTACCGAGTGGAGAGCATCCCCCCACTCGGGGGCTTAGCTGTAGTCCAGTACTCACCTAAGTTTAAAAAACCCTACTGAGTGGTGAGCATTCCTCTCACTCGGGGGCTTAGCTGTAGTCCAGTACTCGCCTAAGTTTCAAAAATCCTACCGAGTGGAGAGCAATCCTCCCACTCGGGGGCTTAGCTGCAGTCCAGTACTCGCCTAAGTTTCAAAAATCCTACCGAGTGGTGAGCAGCCCTCCCACTCGGGGGCTTAGCTGCAGTCCAGTACTCTCCTAAGTTTCAAAAAATCCTACCGAGTGGAGAGCATTCCTCCCGCTCGGAGGCTTAGCTGCAGTCTTGTACTCGCCTAAGTTTCAAACACGCTCCATACTTATCCGCAAGGGCGACGAGGTGCAGGTCGACCATGACCTTATCCTCGGAGGTACGACACAAATACAACGTCTGCTCCATCCTTATCTGCAAGGATGACGAGGTGCAGGTCGACCACGACCTTATCCTCGGAGCTGCAACACAAATACAACGTCCGCTCCATCCTTATCAGCAAGGACGGCGAGGTGCAGGCCGACCACAACCTTATCCTCGGAGCTGCGGCACAAATACAACATCCGCTCCATCCTTATCCGCAAGGACGACGTGGTGCAAGTCGACCACGACCTTATCCTCGGAGCTGCAACACATATACAATGTAAGCTCTACCCTTACCTGTAAAGAAGACGACGAGCAGGCCATGGACGACACCGGATGCCCTTGTCTATGATCCACTCGACTGAGCTGCACCACAAAGTCAGTAGAAATTCAGACTGAAGAATCAGAGCCATGAAATTCAAAAACAACCAAGTTCAGATAAAACCTAAGAGGTTCCAGACCACAATGCAAAGTACTCGGGCATCAGGCCTGAAAGAGTTTAACGGTTACAAGACCACTCGGCATACTGGGGCAAATTCAATCAGATTATAAAAGTTTGTTCACTCCGCGGGAGGAGGACTGGTAGGCTCGATGAACTTGTCCAGGTCGATTCCATCTCCAATTCGATTGGCGGGAGCAATAACGGTCTCCATGAAAGACTGGAAGTCGTGTTTCCTGGTATTGGCAACCTTGATCGTTGCTAGCTTTTCCTGCTTTGCCTCCTTGCAGTGGACTCGAACTAGCGATAGGGCTACGTCAGCACCGCAGCAAGCAGGTGACTTCTTCCACTCCTGCACTCGGCCAGGGATCTCATTGAGTCGAGTCATCAAAGACTCGAGGTCATTCTGGAGCGTCTCCTGTGGCCAAAGCGCTGAGTCAATCTGCGACACCGCAACCTTCAGACAAGCAAGGTAGTCCGTAACACTGGCGATACAAGATTCCAGTCAGAGCACGTTCATGGTAGCTTCATCACCGACAGGGGAAAGGATGGGGTCCAGTCCTGTCTTGATCCGCCCAGTTTCTTCCTCAAAGTTTTGACATAATTCTACAAACGCGAAGAAATAATGAGTCGACGGTTTTATGGTGAATCGACAATAGCTAAACAACCGGACAAGGAAGAATACCTTCAAGCATAAGGAATAACTTCTTGGCGAGTGCCCCCAGATAAGCCTCCAGGTCATTTCTCTTACGAGAAATGCCTTCAATCTTCTCGTTCAAAGCAACTTTGTCTTTCTTCAAACGGGTCACTTCTTTGTTGGCTTCGGTAAGAGGTTCCTTTAGCTTGGCATTTTCTTCCTCCAGTGCCCCGACTAAAGCCAGCTTCTTGTCGGTGAGTGCTGTCTTCTCCTGAGCCTCCTTCTGCCTAGCTGCAAGATCAAGGTCCTTTTGTACCAGGCTTGCTTCATTTTCTCTGAAGAATATACACTCGGGTCAGAGAGAAGAACGAAGAGATAACTTGAGAGATGGTGAAGATATACAATCGATAGGTTGTTACCTTCCGTACCAGCTACTTCGTCTTTAGCCTTTTTCAAATTCTGATTGGCCAGCTCCAAGTCAAGGTTGAGTTGTCTCTGCTTCTCTTTGAAATTGGCAAACTTGGAGATGAGCTCATAGGATTTCTGCAGTCAGCAAAAAGACAGCAATGGACAAGATCAAAGATTATTCGCTTCCGAGTGAAAAGAACTCTAAGACTACTGCAGAATCAAACATTCAATAGTAGTCTCAAGGACTACACCCAGTGGGTGCACTTAGCGTGCCCCCACTGGTTCATATCCCACTCAACAGGGTCCCCCCAGACTGAGTGGAAAGAAAAAAAATAACAGAAGACGGCCAGCAATAGTCATCCTCAGACCCCAACCGACTGCCCGCAGTCGATCGCGGTCTCGGGGACTACACCAAGTGGGTGCACTCTGCGTGCCCCCACTGGTTCAAGTTCCACTCGACATGGTCCGCCCAGACTGAGTGGAAGAACTGAAGCATAAGATATTTTTATCAAGGCCCCTGCCGAATCACACATTCGACGATGGCCTTCGGGACTACACCCAGTGGGTGCACTCTGCGTGCCCCCACTAGTCCAAAAACTACAATCGACACAACCTAGTCGACTCAACTGGAAAAATTATTCGACATAAATTAAAAAACCCTAGTGTGTGTATAGACGCGAAGTGCAGACTAATAGATGGACTCACAAAGAAGAGTTTTTTCGGCTAGCATATCCTAACAGAACAAGCGTCAAGATAGGAGTTCAGTCAGAAACCAACTTACCTGGACATTGGCTCGGAGGGCTGCACTGGCATCGTAAGCAACTTGACTATTGTCATGCACGGTCTTCACCCACTCCATCATCAGGCCTGCTTGGCGTATGGCTTCTGCAGCGGCGCTTGCCCAGTCCTCCGGGACATGATTGGTATTGAAGAACGGAGTCGGTTCAGTCACGGCAGCCTGAGAATCCTAGGCATGACGTTGAACAGATGAAACAGGGATGGGCACAGTCGACGAGGAAGGGCGTACACTCGACATTGGAACAACAAAGGTGACAGAAGTCCAGTTTGCATCTCTAGGCTGTTGAACCACTGGCTCCGTCACCGGCACCGATTGAGACGTTTGGCCAGCGGATGCCTTCTCGCTCGAAGCCTTGCCCCTCCTTCCCATGGCCCTCTGTGGCACGCCCTCGTCATCATCTAGAAGATCAATGACATTGGGTGGAGCTGCAAAACAATCATTTACAGAAGTTCACTCGACGGTCAAAAGAGCAGATTAAGTAATGGCGGAATGGGAAAGAGTTATACCTGCTTGAGAGGTGACCACGTCTTCCATCTCCTCATCGTCGTCATCTTGGTAAATAGAAGTCCCAGAGGCGGCGCTACAAAATTCAGATTTCACTCGATCAAAACAAGAAAGTGAGTCGACCAAAGTTTGAATCATACAAAAACAAGAGAGTTGAGCTCAGTAATTACCTAGAAGCGATGGGGACAGACACTTTAATCTTGGGCAGAGCCTTCCAAGGCTTCGATGTCATGACTTTGGGCTGCTTAGGATCTTTTTCAGTCGGCACAGGAGAAGATGTCTGAGTATGCTTTGAAGGCTTTCCAGTCGAACGAGTCGTTTTGCCCCGAATGCTTCCTGGATCCTGCCTCTGTTTGGAGCGCCTCTCTGTGTGAGGCGGGGAGTCGACCTCCTCGCCGCTGCTTGAGTCCTCACTCTCCTTGTCTCCTCCTCTGTTAGAGTGCCAGTCGCCGCTATCACCCCCGCTCGCCTCTCCTTCCTGCTCCTGCTCTCCATAGGGCATCGAGTACATTTCAGTAAAGGTCTGCAAAGGATAGAGTCGAGTGGATATTAATCAGTTTCAACAGCTAACACATATTAGAGCAAAATACACTCAGAAGGAAAGAATTGAACCTTGTCGGGTTCAGTGGTGTTATCGAGTGGAGGAACCCTTCTGGACCCCTTGGGGTTTTCCTTATTCCCAGTGATACCTTGTAACCACAATGCTACCGTCTCCTCGTTGACTTCCTCCGGGTGGATTCGAGTGATATCCTCAACGCCCGAGTACATCCAGATTGGATGGTCAGGAGCTTGGAGCGGTTCGATGCGTCGACTCAAAAATGATTCTGACAAATCCATGCCAGTCACACCATCGCGGACAAGCTGGACCACTCGCTCAACCAGCATAGAAACCTCTTCTTTCTACACTGGAGTCACTCTCAACGGAGAAGGCTTGTCGGCTTGCGCGGTGGAAAACGGAGGAAGACCGGTTGACTGACCTGGGGTTGGTTCATCCTTACAATAGAACCAGGTCGACTGCCACCTCCTAACTGACTCGGGAAGAATCATGGCAGGGAAAGTGCTTTTGCTTCGCATCTGGACCCCTAAACCCCCACACATCTGGATCACGTGTGTCCTCTCATCAGTCGGATTGGCCTTTTTTACCGACTGAGAGTGGCAGGTGAAAATGTGTTTAAAGAGGCCCCAATGCGGTCGACAACCCAGAAAGTTCTCGCACATGGACACATAGGCAGTGAGGTATGTGATAGTATTGGGGGAAAAGTGATGAAGTTGGGCTCCGAAGAAATTCAGAAAACCCCGGAAAAAAGGATGAGGGGTCAAAGAAAAACCGCGGCCGACGTGGGTCGCAAGAAGGACGCACTCACCCTCTTGCGGTCGCGGCTCGGTCTTGTCCCCCGGAAGCCGCCAAGACTCATGGGCGATCAGCCCCTCGTCAACCAGATCCTCCATGTCTTCTTTCAAGATGGTCTACCGGATCCAGTCGCCTTGGATCCAGCCGCGTGGTAGAGCGGATCTCGACGACGACTCGCCCCGACTCGTCTTCTTCCCCTTCGCCTTCGCCATCGCTTTCTTTGTGCACTCTAGAGCGGCGGTCTTGTCCTTCCCCATTCCGGTGGAACGGGCTCGAGTTGGGCGGCGGCGCCGAGAGTGGAGGCGGAAGCAAGGGGGAGCGGAGGATGGAGGAGGAGAATGGGACACACAGTGCGAAGGCATCAGCCTCGCCACCTTATATGGCCCCATTCCCCGAGTGACTGACTGGTGGACCTAGACGATCCTATCAAATCCTGCATAGGCGCACGTGCAGTACGTGGAGAAAAAGGTGGCATGGGGATTGAGGCACCCCTGCCTAATCCACTCCGATTACCGCGGCCCTCTCCGCCTCGCGCACTTCCCCAAATTTCGAATCTCCCAAGATTCGGAAATAGCAGAGCAGTCAATCATGCCAAAGATTTAATGCGACACCAGCAGTCAGAAATTATCAGCAAAAATTCATTCGACAAACCTCTAAATGGCTCAAGGCGATTGAAAACAGAGTCAAAGCTGTTACTTGGTTCACCAATCTGGTAAAATTCTTCCGCAGCATGAAGATCAGGTCAGAACCATATTCAACCCCATTTTTTCACTCAAACCCAGAACCATTCGGGGGCTAATGACGATGACATGCACCTAGAGTAGGGCAATAGACCTGATCTAAGCACCCCTCCCAAGGATGCCGCCCTACAGTCAAAGGACAATCAAAGGACAGTAAATTCTACCGACTAGAATTACTTGAGTGCATGCCCACTCGACCAACATCTCCATTCGGATACCCCAGTTCCACTCGACAAGCATATCATCACTTGACCATACAAGAAACCACTCAGAGTACAGAAGGCCTAAATTCACCATGGACAGCAATGGACAGGCATTCACTCCGTAGACTTAAGGATCATTTATATCACTTTAGTGCTGGCGTTACCAGTAATGCCCCCTCTTTATGTACGTTGAACCCTTGTAACGTGGGCTAGCTGGGGTCTGGGCGCACTCTATATAAGCCACCCCATCCACTGGCACAAGGGTTCGCACCCCCTGTAACTTCACGCATAATCCAATCGACCGAGCCTCCAGGCACCGAGACGTAGGGTTGTTACTTCCACCGCGAAGGGCCTGAACTCGTACATCTTGTGTGCACAATCTCACCGTAGCTAAGATCTTGCTTCTACATACCTACCCCCCTACATTACTGTCAGACTTAGAACCATGACATCCCACATGGTTGGAAAATCCAGTGGTAGTCTGAAAGGCTAACGGGAAGTGGAGGCTTTGCATAGATCTTACAGATCTCAACAAAGCTTGACCGAAGGATCCATTTCCCCTGTCGCGTATCGATCAGATTGTGAATTCTACTTAGGGTTTTGATTTTCTCTCCTTTTTGGATGCATATCCTGGGTATCACAAAATCTTCATGTCCAAGGAAGATGAAGATAAGACGTTGTTCATTACTCCATGTGGTACGTACTGTTTTATCCGCATGCCATTCAGATTGAAGAGTGTCGGGTCTACTTTTGCAAGTGCAGTCCAGATTGGTTTGAACCACAACTGCACAGAAACATAGAAGCTTATATGGATGACATTGTGGTCAAGACCAAGGATAGAGCCACCCTTATTTAGGATTTGGAGGAAACATTTGCTAATCTGCGCAAGATCAATTTGAAGCTTAACCTGGAGAAGTGTGTATTTGGTGTTCCCTCCAGCATGCTTCTTGGGTTCTTCGTTTCCCATCGTGGGATCAAAGCCAACTGTAACGCCCTCGATGCGGCTATATCTCCCACGTGTCAAAGCATGACTTAGAGGCATAACCGCATTGAAAGCAATGTCGCAAGTGAGGTAATCTTCACACAACCCATGTAATACATAAAGGAAAGAGATACATAGTTGGCTTACAATCGCCACTTCACACAATTACATGAATAAAGCATTACATCATCCAGATACACACAAGGTCCGACTACGGAACCAAAATAAAGAAGACTACCCCAAATGCTACACAGATCCCCGATCATCCCGACTGGGCTCCACTACCGATCAACTGGATATGGAACAACACAAAGAACAAGATCTTCATCGAGCTCCTCCTTGAGCTTGGTTGCGTCACCTGCTCGGTAACATCGGCACCTACAAACTGGTTTTGGAAGTATCTGTGAGTCATGGGGACTCATCAATCTCACACCCTCGCGATCAAGTCTATTTAAGCTTATAGGTAGGGAAAAGGTATGAGGTGGAGCTGCAGCAAGCAACTAGCATATTTGGTGGCTAACATATTCGCAAAAGAGAGCGAGAAGAGAAGGCAAAAGCACGGTCAAGAAACTATGATCAAGAAGTGATCCTAGAACAACCTACGTCAAGCATTACTCCAGCACCGTGTTCACTTCCCGGACTCCACCGGAAAGAGACCATCACGGTTACACACGCGGTTGATGTATTTTAATTAAGATCAACTTTAGGTTTTCTACAACCGGACATTAAAAAATTCCCATCTGCCCATAACTGCGGGCACGACTTTCGAAAGTTCATATCCCTGCAGGGGTGTCCCAACTTAGCCCATCACAAGCTCTCACGGTCAACGAAGGATATTCCTTCTCCCAAGACAATCCGATCAGGCTCGGCATCCAAGTTACAAGACATCCTCGACAATGGTAAAACAAGTCTAGCAACACCGCCCGAATGTGCCGACAAATCCCGATAGGAGCTGCACATATCTCGTTCTTAGGGGACACTCAGATAGGTCAAGCTACGAGTAAAACCAACACTCAGAGGAGCACGGGCCCGGGGGGGTTAAAATAAAGATGACCCTTGAGTTTGCAGAACCCAAGGGAAAAAGAGGCTAGGTGGCGAATGGTAAAACCAATGTTGGGCATTGCTCGAGGAGTTTTATTCAAGGAGAACTATCAAGGGATTCCCATTATAACCCAACCGCGTAAGGAACGCAAAATCCGGCAACATAACACCGATATGACGGAAAACTAGGGCGGCAAGAGTGGAACAAAACACCAGGTATAAGGCCGAGCCTTCCACCCTTTACCAAGTATATAGATGCATTAATTCAATAAGAGATATTATGATATCCCAACAAGTAAACATGTTCCAACAAGGAACAACATCTCCATGTTCCAACAAGGAAACAAACTTCATCTTCACCTGCAACTAACAACGCTATCAGAGGGGCTGAGCAAAGCGGTAACATAGCCAAACAACGGTTTGCTAGGACAAGGTGGGTTAGAGGCTTGGCTCAACAATATGGGAGGCATGATAAGCAAGTGGTAGGTATCGCGGCATAGACACAGCAAAAGAACGAGCAACTAGCAAGCAAAGATAGAAGTGATTTCGAGGGTATGGTCATCTTGCCTGAAATCCCGCAAGGAAGAAGAACAAGTCCATGAAGAAGACAAACGGACATAGTCAAACGGTTCCTCACAAACGCGATGTTATCGGCACCAACCCGAAGAAGCAATACCGGAAAGAAGCACACAACATAGTAAAATAAACCACACACGAACATGGTATGATATGCGGGATGTGGTATGAGATGCATATGCATGATTTGGAAAGGAATGATTTAACCTGGCCTCAACTTGCAAATCCAAGAGTGCCACTGGAAAGGTGAGGTGATTTCGGTTGAAATCGATATAAAGATCACCGGAATCGGATGCACGGTTTGGAAATGGCAAGCAAAACAAATATGGCACCGGTCTGCGATAATCAGCAAGTGACCAACTAAATGCATCAAGATAAATATGCTACAACACTCAAACATAACAAAAAAATACATGGCAGGGATCCACTCATGATGCTTGACAAAAGATGAACACTGAGATACGGCTAACTCGTCCATTAACAGGTTGAAACAAGCATGGCAATGGTGCAAAAGATAACAGGTTTCAGACTTAGTGAAATTAACACAAGTCTGGAATTTATCATCAGGAAGCAATCTTTAGAGCATGAAAACTACATGCGACAGGAACATATCATGGCAAAGCAAGGCATTGCATGAAGCTACTCTAAGCACTTAACAAAAGTCCCTTAGTGACCATGAGCCAAAAGGGATCAGAAAATACAATTGCAAGCATGTGAACATAGCAAAAACATAAACAGATTCAGACAGTGAAAAACTAGAGCATGCAAAACAGTTAACGAGTAGACATGTTTACGAGATCGATGCACTCACTATAGAGCATGGCATGAAAAACTAAGCATACACCCATCAAGAAGACATGGCATAGAAGCTATACATGGCAAGTACAACAACATAGCATGCACGGTTCAATAGCAACAACCTCGGCAAAATCGCTAATCATGTCAACGATCTGCCAGGAACATTCTATAGCAAAAGTAGAGCTCGATTGACTCAAGCTAGGGTGCTCCATAACTTCAAACAAAGACATGGATGGATAGAGCACCACAATATTAACAAAACATCCTTACTGATCATCCTCAAAATAGACATGGATCACTAGGAAACAACATGGACATATGGCATAACAACAAAATCAGGATAAGGACTTGGTGAAATTCTAAGTCCCTGAAAACAGCATCAACGATTACGCTAGTTTGCAAGCTTGTGCTAGTCACCCCAAATATCACAAAAATACATGGCAAGCACCTCTGTAAAGATGGCATGGCATATAACAAAACACATGTAGAGCTCAGGATCATAGCATGCACACATTAAACATGGCAAAAATGACAAAAAGCTATTTGCTGAAACAGATCTGCCAAATTCCTCACATAGCCCTCTTCCAACAGCATTTCGGGCATCAAGATGAGCTCAAATGAAAATTATTCAATGAGATGAAATGATGTACTCGTCGAGGTGAACATTTTGATATGCTACACGCACGAATCGGAGCTACGGTGATGAAGTTATGATGCAATTAAGATGCCTAAAAAATATGCAAAAACTGGGGACTTAGAAGAAATAGACCTCGCCCAGATCTAAGGTTCGTGCACGCGAACCGAGGCTCGCCGGAGACGTTTCCGTGGTGGAGATGGAGGTCGCCGGAGGGCATAGCACGCCGGATCCGGCCCTCCCGCGGCCGGATCTGGCCGGAGAAGGAGCGGGGAGGCGCGGGGCTCACGGCGGCGAGGAGGAAGCCGGGCGGCGGCGGGCGAGCT
>NC_057806.1:213280218-213287875 GCF_018294505.1 Triticum aestivum
GGCGGCGGCGGATGGGCCCCGCGGGCCGGCTGCGGGCTCCGCGGGCCTCGCGCGGTGGAGACGGCGAGGGGACGACATGGCGAAGCGGGATTGGAGAAGGGAGGCAGCGGCACTGACGTGGCACATCGTGATTGGCTGGAGTGAGGTATCCAGCGGACATGTCCAACACGGAGGCGATTTCGTCTGTGCGCGAGGTAGAGGAAGGCTAGGGTTTCGTCCGCGAATTTGATGGGATGCACATATTTATAGGTAGAGGGAGCTAGGAGAGTCCAAATGAGGTGCGGTTTTCAGCCACGTGATCGTGATCGAACGACCGAGATGGTGGAGGGGGTTTAGATGGGTTTTGGGCCAGTTTGGAAGGGTGTTGGTCTGCAACACACACGAGGCCTTTTGGGTCCCTCGGTTAACCGTTGGAGTATCAAACGAAGTCCAAATGACACGAAACTTGGCAGGCGGTCTACCGGTAGTAAACTAAGGCCGCATGAACAGTCTCGGTCCAATCCGAAAATGTTTAACACCTGCACACGAAAAGTGGTAGGAAGGAACACCCGATGACATAGGAGCGCCGGATTGCAAAACGGACAACAGGGAAAATGCTCAGATGCATGAGACGAACATGTATGCAAATGAAATGCACATGATGACATGATATGCAATGCATGACACGCAAGAAATGACAATACAACAACAGTGAATTACTGGAGGACACCTGGCACATCGGTCTCGTGGCGTTACAACACTCCACCATTACAAGAGGATCTCGTCTCGAGATCTAGAATGGCACCGGAGGGAAAACAGAAGAGGAAAAGAAGAGGTAAAGCTAAGTTGCTTCTTTGACGAATGAGTGAGACCAAAGAACCTTGAGAAGGTTGAACAAATTGAAAGAAATAAAACAACGGAGAAGAACAAACTTGAAAACACTCCGTTGGAAAAGAGGAACAAGGAAGAACAAATTCGAACAGCACTCCGGTTGGAAAGATATGCAAGGCTTGATAAGGCGAAAAGAATTTGAGCAAAATGGCAGCACACTCCGTTTAAATGGATAGGCATGAAAAGAACATGGTCCTGACAAAACAGGAAGATGGGTTGAAGAGAGCAACATCACAATGCCTCCGGAAAATAATAATAGAAGATAGATAATTGAAATAAAAGAATGGAGAAGAAAAAGCCAACTTCTGCCACAAAGAGCTTGAAAAAGGCATCCTTAGGAGGAGGGTCGAACGGAGTTGTTGGAAAACCAACAACGAAAAGAGTAAACTTGTTGTGGTCTTATGGAAAACATCCCAAAACTATGAGGTGAAAATCTGCCACTAACAGAAACGATAGATTGGATTGATATCAACAAGGAGATGAGAAACTTAATTCACCGTGAGGATAGATGAAGAACTTGGATCATATATTATCACCATAATTAGCAACAATCCTTAGGGAAGGCTTAAGGTGAAATGTGACCCAAGATAACTCCAATGACGAGATTGGTGGATTTAAAATATCTCATTCTTGACAACATGTGAATCATGAAACACGAGCTCAAATTATCAAGAATGACATAATACCACCTCCAATGATACGATAGAAAGAATTGCACTCCGGATTGCAAGATGAAGAATGCATGAGCTCCTCTGAAAAGAATCTCGATGAACACTTCAGGAAGGAATTAAATCCTTGATGACCCATCATGTAGAGCCTCCATGAAGTACTTCGGTAAAAGAAAGATCAAACAAAAAGAAAGAGAAGTTGAAAACACAAGGTGAATCCTTGCAATGATTTAGATGAATCTTCGCGACAATATAATGCGGAAAAGCTTGGAACTCCGGAAAACAAAGAAGAACAAATGAGATCAAGAATTTGATGAACCTCCAGAATAAGGAATTGAATAAACTCGATGAAACAAGAATAAGAATTACATTATGCATATCCTTCACCAATTTAATTGATGACAAGCAACGGATTTGGCATACTACTTATTCTCGTGGAAAGGATTAAGATAGATATAGCATCAGACTTGGGAAGGTCTTCAATGAACCGCCGGTAGGATTGAAACAACGAATGAATTGATATGATAAACGAAGGAAGAGGAACTCTTGAACGAACCACCGTAAGAATTGAAAATGGATAAAGGAAGGATATAGAAACACCGGGAAGAATTAGCAAATGAATGAAGATGCTTGAGGGAAATTTAGATACAAGAGAACGAAGGGATCACGAACTGATTAGATCACTTGAGCGAAGCACCGGTAAGATTGAAGAATGATAACTGAAAGCTGAGAATGAATAAACCTGAATTGATGGACTCCAGATAGGTGAAAGGAATTCTCACAATCAAAAACAGTTATGAGAGGATGACATCAAGCTAGAGCCATGAATCTCTGAGAGAGCGGATAGATATGGAGGAAAAGTCTTCTTCGGTCTTCAAAACCTGAGAATGACGACGGAAACACCAACAAAAATTGTACAGGCACTCCGGAATGAAGAATAGAAAGGTTGATCCAATGATGAAAATAATTTGAGAGATCTTCGAGGAAAACACATTTGATCAATGATAAATCATACTTACGTCAAACTTTGAACGATTTGAGAATAGCTCCGGTAAAATAAGAAGAGTCAGGTAAGATCTTGGGAAAAGACCTGTGGGTTAGGGCCCACTCAAAGAAACACCGTAGAACGATTTAAAAGAGGGAATGCACCGGTTGAATTAAAAGGCTTGAATGAGATAACATCCTCGAAAGAGCTTGAACGAATGTAGAGTGGAAACACGAATCTTCGAGATATCTTGAGCACTCCGATACAATAGAATAGTGAGCGGTGAAAGATTATGAGGTGCACCGGCATGGAAAAAGCATTGAAATGAGGAAAGGATATACTCAACAAATCTTGAATTGAAACCATCGGAGAAGAAAAAGAACGAATAATGATAACTTGAAGCTCCGTTAGAATCTTCATGAGAATCACTGGGTAAGAACATGAAGGAAAATAATGGAGAGACTTCACATGAATAAAAGGATACTTGATTAAGAAATCTGAGTCCTTGAAGAAACAAGGGTGGGAGGGTGGGAAAACAAAGGCAACTTGGGATGGATGAAACAAACAACTTTGAGAGCTTAGATTGAATCTTGCGGATGTTGAAAATGGATAGATCCGCTTGAAGAGAAGCACATCGGTTGAAAAGGATTGGCAAGACAATCTCGATGACCAAGAAGGATTAGTATTCACATAGGAATATGAGAACACCACTTAGACAAGGGATGGAATGAACATTTGACTTCGAAGCAACTCGAATACCACAACTCAAAAACAAAACAAGGATTGGCTTGCAGAATAAGCCGGAACAACCATATGATAGAGATTTCGTCCGAAGTTTTCGTGGTGGGGCCTACACGGGCTCGATCGTACATCACCATCATATACAAGGCAGTGTACATGACATACGAAGCGTCCCCGAGTCGGCATAGCCAAGGACTCTTTAAGACACAACTGTAAAACCAACCGTGGATAGGTGGACCACTAGACGTTGAACCCCAATTTCATATCATACATCTGTCGGAAAGATATCCTAAGAGCTACTTGAATTCCCACTTATAAACTCCCGAAACTTTCCGGTTATGCAATCAGGTGTTGGGGATACAGGGGAAGCATAATATCTCACCCAAACTAACAAATCTTACATCCAGCTGTATCCATCCTTCACCACATAACCAAGAAACCTTCGGAAATCGTTTAGCTCAACCTTCGAAAAGCATCCGTTATACGAGTTATGGCAATACTCCCGAACTCTCGCCCCAGTACTGGGTGGCGTCGAGGTTATCTCACCAACAACAGCATAAAAGAGATTTTCGACGTCGGCGAAACTAAACTCAGGTATTCGAGAACTACAACGATAAAATTGTGATGACAACACCTCAGAGCTCAACTCCCCGGGACACTGCCACAACCCCTAAATGTCAGGAGGCACCAAGAACAATGTTCTCGTCACAAAACCATTGGAACGATTCCAAGATACCCGCGTGATCCTAAATTTTTTTTAGTGAAATTTGAGAAGAGAAGAGTCAAAACTCGACGACAGGATGCCTTACCAGAGCGATGAAGGGACTGGGGAGTAAAAAGAATTCCTAACTCTCCGATATATATAATTCCTAAATGACTCAAAACATTTTTCTAGACTCAACAACGCCAGCGATTCGATCAAGGAGGGGGGATCCTAAGGTCGGGGAAGGCTCTGATACCAACTTGTAACGCCCTCGATGCGGCTATATCTCCCACGTGTCAAAGCACGACTTAGAGGCATAACCGAATTGAAAGCAATGTCGCAAGTGAGGTAATCTTCACACCACCCATGTAATACATAAGGGAAAGAAATACATAGTTGGCTTACAATCGCCACTTCACACAATTACATGAATAAAGCATTACATCATCCAGATACACACAAGGTCCGACTATGGAACCAAAATAAAGAAGACTACCCCAAATGCTACACAGATCCCCGATCGTCCCGACTGGGCTCCACTACTGATCAACCTGATACGAAACAACACAAAGAACAAGATCTTCATCAAGCTCCTCCTTGAGCTTGGTTGCGTCACCTGCTCGGTAACATCGGCACCTTCAAACTGGTCTTGGAAGTATCTGTGAGTCACGGGGACTCAGCAATCTCACACCCTTGCGATCAGGACTATTTAAGCTTATAGGTAGGGAAAAGGTAAGAGGTGGAGCTGCAGCAAGCGACTAGCATATTTGGTGGCTAACATATTCGCAAAAGAGAGCGAGAAGAGAAGGCAAAAGCACGGTCGAGAAACTATGCTCAAGAAGTGATCCTAGAACAACCTAATCAAGCATTACTCCAACACCGTGTTCACTTCCCGGAGTCCGCCGGAAAGAGACCATCACGGTTACACACGCGGTTGATGTATTTTAGTTAAGATCAACTTCAGGTTTTCTACAACCGAACATTAACAAATTCCCATCTGCCCATAACCACGGGCACGGCTTTCGAAAGTTCAAATCCCTGCAGGGGTGTCCCAACTTAGCCCATCACAAGCTCTCACGGTCAACGAAGGATATTCCTTCTCCCAAGACAATCCGATCAGGCTCGGCATCCAAGTTACAAGACATCCTCGACAATGGTAAAACAAGTCCAGCAACACCGCCCGAATGTGCCGACAAATCCCGATAGGAGCTGCACATATCTCGTTCTTAGGGGACACTCAGATAGGTCAAGCTACGAGTAAAACCAACCCTCGAGTTGCCCCGAGCTGGCCCCGCAGGCTGCCCATTTTGGACCAACACTCAGAGGAGCACTGGCCCGGGGGGGGGGGGGTTAAAATAAAGATGACCCTTGAGTCTGCAGAACCCAAGGGAAAAAGAGGCTAGGTGGCGAATGGTAAAACCAATGTTGGGCATTGCTAGAGGAGTTTTATTCAAGGCGAACTGTCAAGGGGTTCCCATTATAACCCAACCGCGTAAGGAACGCAAAATCCGGGAACATAACACCGATATGACGGAAAACTAGGGCGGCAAGAGTGGAACAGAACACCAGGCATAAGGCCGAGCCTTCCACCCTTTACCAAGTATATAGATGCATTAATTAAATAAGAGATGTTGTGATATCCCAACAAGTAAACATGTTCCAACAAGGAACAACATCTCCATGTTCCAACAAGGAAACAAACTTCATCTTCACCTGCAACTAACAACGCTATAAGAGGGGCTGACCAAAGTGATAACATAGCCAAACAATGGTTTGCTAGGACAAGGTGGGTTAGAGGCTTGGCACAACAATATGGGAGGCATGATAAGCAAGTGGTAGGTATCGCGGCATAGGCATAGCAAAAGAGCGAGCAACTAGCAAGCAAAGATTGAAGTGATTTCGAGGGTATGGTCATCTTGCCTGAAATCCCGCAAGGAAGAAGAACGAGTCCATGAAGAAGACAAACGGACATAGTCAAACGGTTCCTCACAAACGCGATGTTATCTGAACCAACCCGAAGAAGCAACACCAGAAAGAAGCACACAACATAGTAAAACAAACCACACACGAACATGGTATGATATGCGGGATGCGGTATGAGATGCATATGCATGATTTGGAAAGGAATGATTGAACCTGGCCTCAACATGGAAATCCAAGAGTGCCACTGGAAAGGTGAGGTGATTTCGGTTGAAATCGATATAAAGATCACCGGAATCGGATGCACGGTATAGAAATGGCAAGCAAAACAAATATGGCACCGGTCTGCGATAATCAGCAAGTGACCAACTAAATGCATCAAGATAAATATGCTACAACACTCAAACATAACAAAAAAAATACATGGCAGGGATCCACTCATGATGCTTGACAAAAGATGAACACTGAGATACGGCTAACTCATCCATTAACAGGTTGAGACAAGTATGGCAAAAGTGCAGAAGATAACAGGTTTCAGACTTAGTGAAATTAACACAAGTCTGGAATTTATCATCAGGAAGCAATCTTTAGAGCATGAAAACTACATGCGACAGGAACATATCATGGCAAAGCAAGGCATTGCATGAAGCTACTCTAAGCACTTAACAAAAGTCCCTTAGTGACCATGAGCCAAAAGGGATCAGAAAATACAATTGCAAGCATGTGAACATAGCAAAAACATAAATAGATTCAGACAGTGAAAAACTAGAGCATGCAAAACAGTTAACAAGTAGACATGTTTACGAGATCGATGCACTCACTATAGAGCATGGAATGAAAAACTAAGCATACACCCATCAAGAAGACATGGCATAGAAGCTATACATGGCAAGTACAACAACATAGCATGCACGGTTCAATAGCAACAACCTCGGCAAAATCGCTAATCATGTCAACGATCTGCCAGGAACATTCTATAGCAAAAGTAGAGCTCAATTGACTCAAGCTAGGGTGCTCCATAATTGGAAACAAAGACATGTATGGATAGAGCACCACAATGTGAACAAAACATCCTTACTGATCATCCTCAAAATAGGCACGGATCACTAGGAAACAACATGGACATATGGCATAACAACAAAATCAGGATAAGGAATTGGTGAAATTCTAAGTCCCTGAAAATAGCATCAACGATTACCCTACTTTGCAAGCTTGTGCTAGTCACCACAAATATCACAAAAATACATGGCAAGCAATTCTGTAAAGATGGCATGGCATATAACAAAACACATGTAGAGCTCAGGATCATAGCATGCACACATTAAACATGGCAAAAATGACAAAAAGCTATTTGCTGAAACAGATCTGCCAAATTCCTCACATAGCCCTCTTCCAACAGCATTTAGGGCATCAAGATGAACTCAAATGAAAATGATGCAATGAGGTGAAATGATGTACTCGTTGAGACGAACATTTTGATATGCTACACGCACGAATCGGAGCTACGATGATGAAGTTATGATGCAATTAAGATGCCTAAAAATATGCAAAAACTGGGGACTTAGAAGAAATAGACCTCGCCCAGATCTAGGGTTCGTGCACGCGAACCGAGGCTCGCCGGAGACGTTGCTGTGGTGGGGATGGAGGTCGTCGGAGGGCGTAGCTCACCAGATCCGGCCCTCCCGCGGCCGGATCTGGCCGGAGAAGGAGCGGGGAGGCGTGGGGCTCACGGCGGCGAGGAGGAAGCCAGGTGGCGGCGGGCGAGCTCCG
>NC_057806.1:213288309-213332206 GCF_018294505.1 Triticum aestivum
CGGCGGGGCAGACGCGCGGCAGCGAGGCGCGAAGCGGCGGCGCAGGGGAGGCCCGGGCGGCGCAGATCCTGGCTCCCATGGGCTCGGGCGGCGGCGGCGGATGGGCCCTGCGGGCCGGCTACGGGCTCCGCGGGCCTCGCGCGGTGGAGATGGCGGCGGGGACGACGTGGCGAAGCGGGATTGGAGAAGGGAGGTGGCGGCGCTGACGTGGCACATCGTGATTGGCTGGAGTGAGGTATCCGGCGGACATGTCCGGCGTGGAGGCGATTTCGTCCAGGCGCGAGGTAGAGGAAGGCTAGGGTTTCGTCCGCGAATTTGACAGGATGCACATATTTATAGGCAGAGGGAGCTAGGAGAGTCCAAATGAGGTGTGGTTTTTGGCCACGCGATCGTGATCGAATGACCGAGATGATGGAGGGGGTTTAGATGGGTTTTGGGCCAGTTTGGAAGGGTGTTGGGCTGTAACACACACGAGGCCTTTTCGGTCCCTCAGTTAACCGTTGGAGTATCAAACGAAGTCCAAATGGCACGAAACTTGACAGGCGGTCTACCGGTGGAAAACCAAGGCCGCATGACAAGTCTCGGTCCAATCCGAAAACATTTAACATCCGCAAACGAAAAGAGGTAGAAAGGAACACCGGATGACATTGGAGCGCCGGATTGCAAAATAGACAACGGGGAAAATGCTCGGATGCATGAGACAAACATGTATGCAAATGAAATGCACATGATGACATGATATGCAATGCATGACACGCAAGCAATGACAAGACAACAACATCGAATTACTGGAGGACACCTGGCACATCGGTCTCGGGGCGTTACACCAACCCCAACAAGATCAAAGCTATCGAGCAGATCCAAGCGCCAAGGATAGTTAAGGATGTGAGGCGTCTGACAGGATGCGTTGCGGCGCTAAGTAGAATCATCTCCAAGTCTACCGAGCGCACCCTGCCGTTCTTCAAAATTTTGAAGAAATCGGGGACTATGAAGTGGACCCGGAAGCAAATGCAGCTTTGCAAGAATTGAAGGCCTACTTGTTCTCTATGCCTATCTTGGATGCTCCCAGACCCTAGGAGTCGTTGCTGCTATACTTAGCAGCAACCAATCAAGTGGTCAGTTTAGCCTTGGTGGCCCAGTGAGAAGTAGATGAGTCAGAGAGTGAGCAGAGACCGGTAGAGTTAGAGAAGGATTAAGACAAAAATTAGCACGGCAACGCGAGCAATCCCAAGGACACAACAAGGAAGAAAGTGGCAGAACACCCAGTGTACTTTGTCAACTCCCAATTACAAGGGGGCTAGATCGAGGTACTTTGGCGTGCAAAAGTTGATTTTTGGTCTCATCATGGCCTCAAGGAAACTGCGCCACTACTTCCAAGCCCATGAGATCAGGGTTTTCACTCGTTTCCCATTGCAAAGGATACTCCGAAACCCTGAGGCTACCGGCAAAATAGTGGAATGAGCTTTGGAGTTGTCCGGTTTTGGTTTGAAGTTTGAGAGCACATCAACTATGTAGAGTAGGGCATTGGCAGAGTTTATTGCTGAATGGACGCCAATCCCTGATGAGGAAGTGATAGAGACAATTATTCCCGGCAAGGAATCGTCGCAAGAATGGATTATGTATTTTGATGGTGTTTTTTCCCTACAAGGTGCAGGAGCTGGCGTGCTTATTGTTGCCCCCTCCAGGGAGCACTTTAAGCACATCATCCAAATGCATTTTTCTCGAGAAGAAGAGACCAACAAAACAACTGAGTATGAAGGGCTCCTTGCCGGAATCAGGATTGCAGCTGAATTGGGAATTAAGAAGCTGACCATTCGAGGAGATTCACAGCTTGTGGTGAGACAAGTCAACAAGGATTACCGAAGTCCATTGATGGAGGCATACGTCAAGGAAGTGAGGAGATTGGAGGACCACTTTGACGGATTGCAAACAGAGAACGTACCCTATGCAGAAATCAACATAGTTGATCATCTGTCAAAGTGTGCTGCGTAGAAGTTTCCTGTGGAACCAGGGACTTTTGTTTTCCATCTCACACAACCAACTGTATTCCTAGCAACAATGGCCCAGAAAAGGAGAAATTTGGACACCGGTAAGCCTCTCCCGATAGAGACGCCAGCTCCTGGCAGAGACCTTGTCGGAAACAACTCCTCACAGCCTGCCAGACCACCCCCTCTAGCCGGGGCCATGGGCCGCATGCATGAGGCTTGTGCTCCCGTAGCAGAGGAGGTGCCGCTAGTCCTTGTTACCGAGCCCCAGGCTCCAACTTGGGCAAGGCACATTGTCCACTTCCTCCAAACCAAAGAGCTTCCCAGCGACCAAGATGAAGCTGAAAGAGTAGCCCCGAGGGCCAGTATGTATCCGTTCATCAATAACACTCACTACAAAAAAAATACACTTCCGTGATGATACGTGTTTGTCACAGTAGGTCAAGTTTTCTGTCATGCATGTACATCTATGACAATTTCATGACAGAATCAAGATAGTCATACCTGTGCTGTCGTAGAAGTGTTACATGACATTACCAAAATTATCATCAAGGAAGTGTCCACTTCCATGACGATAAATCGCGCTTCACCGAAGTGCTTTTCGTCAAGGGTGATCGACACATGGCATCCATCGTAACGGAACGTCGTTAAACTATCGGGTCCAGTTTTGGATCCGATAACCCGCTAACAGCCCCGACCAATGGGGATTTTCCACGTTTAAAATCATCATTGGCTGGAGGAAACACTTGTCGGCTCACCGTTGGGACAGATGTCATCCACTCATTGGACCGAAGGCGTCTATGATACGTCGACATGTGGCACGGCCGAACAGAGGCCCATTCCTGTGAAAAGGTCGGCCCGTTTGACTTGGTCAAAAGGTGGCGGGCCGGCCCACGGGAAGCTTGTTAAGGGCCTGTTCGCATATAGCCCATTTACAGCCCGGTAACCCAGGGCCCGTTACGACCTATCCGAATTAGGCCCAGTAGCATCATCTAGGATGTCCAATATGATTCCAGCCCATTTTAAGTGTTGGCCCATGTATGGCCCATGACGTCTTTCGGCCCATATGAGGCCCTTTGTAACTCTTGGCCCATTAACGGCCCGTGGTGAAACTGGCCCGTACTGAACAATGTATCACTTTATACCCATTAACGGCCCATTAATCCATTGGGCGATTTGCAGCCCATGTTATCTTTCGGCCTTCTCAGGGCCCATTTATTCTTGGGGTCCTTTCCAGCATTCGGTTACTTACGACCCGTTACTGCCATTTTCTGCTTGTGGGCCAAATTTAGCCCGTTGTTATAGTCGGCCCGTTTGTAGCCCGTTAATACGTTGGGCCATTTTCATAGCGTCATCAAATACGACCTACTAACGACGGCCCGTTATGGTTGGCCCATGAATGGACGACTCCAACTCTAGCCCGTTTACGGCCATAATGCGTTCTGTTTTTGGCCCATGTTTGGCCAATCGATCATACGGCCCGTTTAAGGCCCATTGATGATACGGCCCGTAGAAGGCCCATTATTTCTATGGCCCATAGAAGGCCCATTGTTTCTACGGATCGTAGAAGGCCCATTGTTTCTACGGCCCGCAGGAAGCCAGTGTCACTACAGTAAATATGTAGCCCATGGCCTGTTAAAGGCGGGAAACTACTATAGGTTTAGACCTGCTAATGGCCCAAGATGATTATAGGCCCGCGTTTTGTCCCATATGAGTAACAGGACGGCCTAAAGACCGACAACATTGAGATCCACTGAACCTTCTGGCCAAAATTACAGTATACCAACCAAAGAATAAACCTAGACTATACAACAAAGAAATTACGGCATATTACATCCACTGGGAATCAAAGTTCACTACCGATGATAATAAAGCACAACATGACCGCGGATTACATACACTGGGCATAAAAGGTCGCCACTAGTGCATATAAATGCACCAACAAAAGAATATACAAAACTGAGAGCACTTCAGAAGGCACTAGACCTGGCAAGCTTGGGCCCCGCAAGCAGCCGAACAAGCTGATTTGACCTCAATTGTGTCAATGATACATGCTTCATCCCTAGTTGTATGGCACCATAGTGCGCAAGGCAGTCCCCTGACATCTTCATTACATCTTTGACTTCAAGTCGGAGCTGAGCTGAAGCAAGCCTTTCCGCTTTAAGTTGAGAGTGAAGAAGTCGAACTGATTGAGGCAGCGACTACACAGAGGTTGTCTCACACCTGCTGGTGAGTAGCTTCAACTCACTGTCTTCATCAAGACAGGACCTTGGGGTCATCTCGCTTTCCTCAAGATGGTTTGGCTCACTATATTTCCTAAAGTTCTGCCTGGCATAAGAGATACGACTCTGAAAGAGAAACAAGGAGACACGTAACAGGTTTCACAATTATATAAGCAAATAAATGGATCTGTTCTGCATAAGGAACATGTTTTTACAACTACAATTTAAAACTGGTAGTTGTTGTAAACATACAATCAGATGTAAATAGTAGTGGAGGAAATGATGCCTATCCAAATCTATACTAGAACAAAGTTTGAAGGCTTGAGAAGGATGAACTTACATTACATGTTAACACGGGCTGGGCAAAGCGCTTCTCCATGTTGATGGAAAGATAATTCAATAAATTCCCCAAAGAAAATTCTTTATAAGCGTTGCCATTATTCTACATCTTGCAAAGAGTAAATATAGATCAAATAATATTGGAAGAAATAGAGGATAATGAAGCTCAGGTGCAGACTGATGATACATAGTCAAATAGCAATTAATTAAGTACAGGTTACAAGGCAAAAGGTACTGACAAGAGGAATGCAGACATCAACGTGTGCAGTGGCATTGGCTTTATTCAACATTTTGGTAAGAGTAAATGTAGATATGATAATTTGGAGAAAGTGGAGGGCAGGGCAGATAAGATGCAGAGTAATGCTAGACAATCAACTATCTCATGATGCATGTACAGTAATACCACCACTGTCCATTATTAGTTGTCGCTCAAATGGATGTATCTAGCACTATTAAGTTCTAAATACATCCAATTGATCAACAATTAATTTGATACAGAGGGAGTACATGACAACAGGTACTTACATGCACAATCCAAAACTTCATATCCATTGTGTCAATTCTACATTTATCTAAGAGTAAATATAGATCTTATAATTTCAAGCAAAGGGAGGATAAAGAAGCGAACATTTACAGTGATGCTACATAATCAAACAGCAATGAGTGTAAGTATGCTGACAAAGGGCCAGAGGTACTGACAAGACCAATGCAGAGCCCAGTATTGTCGTGAGATCTTATGATCCTTTGAGCAAGGAGATTCATCTGAAATTAGTTTTCATACAAGAGAGAAGGTAAGGCACATGCGAAATTTAGGAGTTGAAATTTTGAATTGATATCATAGACAGTGCCTGACGCTGGGCTGTCAGCAGTTCTAATAGGGGTTTGGCCACTGGAGTAGGGGTGAAGTCTGTTACAGTTGGGCCTGTGTTTTCTGTGGCTGCTGATCTATCTGATTTAACATGTATCACTACCTTTTCCAAATACCTAGTTTGTACTCCTTGAGGATCTGCAATCACCCTCTTCCTTTTGGACATCTATTACGAAAGAACAACATTGGACTGGAAAAACATAGTATGACGACACATGGATTAGGTACAGAAAATGGATAGGTATGGCATATACTCATATATGATGCTTAAACTAAGCAGATGGTGTAACAAAGTAGAAGTAATGCAAGAGGTCAGATGCAAAATATGTGCGACCAATACAACCTTGCCAAGTTAGAGCATTCACCTTGATGGGTGAATAAGATAGGCCATCCTCCACCATGACAAGTTTGTTAGCCAGTGGATAGTTCCGCAATATTCCCCTCGTGCGCCCATTCTCAAATTCATTTGATAATATTCAATTCCTGACATGCATGAAAACATAAAAACAAGTGAGATTATCTTTGTAATGAAGAAGTGGTTCTAATCCAATACTTCCTCCCTGTAAACCCCTTTGTGCTATCTCTGCAATTCTTCTAAGAGGTTCCATGCATGCTGTAATTTGGTGTGTGCATTAATATAATGTGGCCTACTACTCAAAATATGAGAGCTCCAGAAGTGATGATACTTCGCAGATAACAGCTTCAACATATAGTAAAGAAGAATAAGTCAACCTGACCTGACAGATTCAAAATATATTAAGGGAGAATAACTCGACCTGACCATTCGACTGCAACAGAGTAGGATCATCTTAAGGAAGAGCAGAAGAGCAAGCAGATTGAAGATATTACAAGTCTTTCTATACAATGTCGGTTGGCCACCCATGATGAACCAAAGCGCACAGAGCAATACTATTCCTTCCATTCTCTCCATATGTGGCTCACATGCATTCCGAAACTAAAGTAGGAACATTTAGCTGACCAATTAAACATCACTCAGTTTTACTAATATCAGCATAATATCATATTTGAATTTGTAGAACTAAGCTTGTTTAGCTAGATGGGTGGAGCAGTGCTATTACGACACGAACCACGTAGGCTGATCGTGGTCATCATAAAATTGGGAAACCGTAAGCATGATGAGTATAGTGTTGACCGTGGTAGTGGGATGGCAGATCTGAAGCTGCAAACCGTGCAAAGGGTAGTTAACAACCGATATTTGCTTTGAAATAACAACTAAGATTTGGTATGGATAAGAAAGCACAGTTAACAAGTGACAAAGAAATGCAATTCTGTTGTCTGTTAACTAATATCAGTATCATATCACAATCATATTTGAAAAACTAAGCTTTGGAATTTTGAGTGTTGTGTTGTTTAGCTTGAAGGGTGGAGTAATGCTAGTATGATAGAAAGCACCTACGCAGATCATAGTAGAGTAGATAAAAGGGGAAAACCCTAAGCATCAAGAGAAAAATCAGGAAAGTGGAACTAGCTGGACCAGTGGGTGGCGCACATGCTTTTCGAAACGAGTATAGGAATATTAGGTGAACAATTAAACGTTCTCTGTTTTAGTAATATGAGCATCATATCAGATTCGTATTTCAACAGGTAAGCTCTGGAGTTATGAGTGGCATGTTGTTTCGCTTGATGGGTTGAGGTCTTGAGGACCAGTGCTAGCACGACACAAAGCAGTGAAGCACCTACGATGATGGTAGTGAATATAAAGGGGGAAAACCATAAGCTTTACGAGTATAGTGACTGTGACATGGCAGATCTGAAGGTGCAAACCGGACAACGCTACTTCGCAACCAATGTTTGCATTCAACTAGCCACTATGATTTGGTGCGGACAAGAAAAGTATAGTAAACAATGTAAGATCTATTTTCCGGGTGAGATCAATAACTTAAGCACATATGGAAGAGTACAAGCTCTTTTGCGATGCCGTGTAGGCCCCTGCTGATACGTTGAGGGTGCTGTGGGTGCGATGGTTGTCGGCGGTGGCGAAGAAGACTTTAGATGGCAGACGGCCGGGTTGGGGGATAAATCCTGTTGCCGTGGATGAGGCGGTCATAGGAGCGGCAACAGCAAAGTGGACGACGGCACTGATGAAGCGAGATGACGCTATGAAAGGATCCTGGTCCGGCGCCGTGGATGAGAGACGTCCATCTCTTGCAGTGGACGACGGGGTAGGGGTAGCGCTCCGGCAAGGTGGAGGATGGGATGGCGGACGGAGGAGGCTGGCCACAGTGGGGAGGTTGTCGTGGCGCCGACAGTGTATGAATGGGGAAATGAAGGGGGAGGGGGGATCTCAAACTTTGGGACACGCTTGTCTGAAATGTGGGAAAGTTACGAACTTATCCCCCGTTTAAAATTTCGGACATCACGTCGGTTGGGGATAGGACGGTAATCTCGCATCTCCCAAATATTTGCCGGTAACGATTTCGGGCGAGGAGAGGGTGTTTTTCTGCCCACTGTTGGTGCCCACGGTGTATGAACGGGGCTGACAGGTAGGGCGGTTGTGTCACGTCTGAGGGAAGTTACACATCTGCCCCTATTTAAAATATTAGCCTACATCGATTTTGGAAGAGGAGAGTTTGTTTTGCTGCCCACCATGGATGAATGGGGAAATGGAGGGAGAGATACATGTCTTTTGGATGAGCTTTCATCAAATGTGTTTTGCCGCCCATGTTTGGCGCCCATCGTGTCTGAATGGGCTCAGAAGCCGTCGTGTCATGTCTTATTGAAGTTACTAGTCTACCCCTATTGACAGCAGTGTAAATCTGGTCGATAAGGATGTCAAGTGTCAGGGGTAGACAGTATTTTCCATCTCGCAAACACTTGCTTCGGGAAGCCCACAAAAGATAGTGGGTGTTTAGCCGCTTCATTCAAAACTTGGGAGAATTAGCATTCACGTTTGCCCTGGGTCCTGGCAACTAAATCCAAATCCAATTTTTATTCGATTACGAATATCCACAGATAATTCTACGTTTTGTTATTTATTTCTTCAAAACCACAACAAAGATTTATTCCACCTTTATATATCATTATTATTTAGAAATGTCGTGATCTTCGAATTCAGTAGGTTGGATACACTTTGAGTCAAAACAGTTATTTCATCCAATACAATATGCTCACACGAAAAACAGTTCACCTTATGTCAATCATACAAGTACTTAGGATTACCTCGCCTAAAAAATTTGGATCATTACAACACATGGACAATATAGGGGGTCTTACAACATAATCCATTCAAAGACATGACACAACATGCAAGTACAATAATCTAATGAAAATTTCAACTGCTATCTAAAGAAGAACTGGGATTACCCTGGGCTTCAGATAGCAGAAGTAGCAGGACCTCCTCCGTCTTCAAATGCAACATTCTTATTTCCTCCAATTCTTGGGTTGCTTGCATAATGCGTGCAACTAATTGCACAATTTCTAGCTTCAAGATTGAGATTACCTCATTCATGGCAGCCACACCATCTCTTTCTGCCTCTAGTAGAGCCTCAAGAACTATAATATCTATTCTCATACTTCTCTCTAGCGGTGTTGCCTCTGAACTGCTACCATCTGGTAACATGGATGGCGCACTGCTCCCACAAATAGATTCTGGGGTTGTACATTGTGTCGTAATGTGAACGGCATCCTGAAAGGTTTTTGTTGGGCATAAGTAAGAGATAGTTATCACATGATCCAGGCAGTAAGCTTACACGGTAAACGACATACGTATTATTGCCGAGCATTGCAAGCTATATTTCAATGGTTCGAAGCAGCATCAAGCGAAAAGAAATTAAAATGGTAAGATGAAACTAGGGATGTAAGCGGGAAATAAACGGCATCCGCCAGTCCCATCTAGTTAGTTTTTGCTAGCTCCCTGGTTCATTTTCCTCAAAAAAAAAAACAAAAACTCTTTTGAACTATCATGCCACTAGTGGACTTTAATCGGGATTAAACCGGACCCAGTTGACATCCCTAGTTGAAAGGGAGTGTACCACCACTATATTTAAGTTGCCAAGGCATCTAAGCAGTTGAAATAATCTGAGAAAGCACTTAAGAGTGTGGCCTCATATAAACTATGAAGACAATCTTGTGATGAAGTTCAAAGGAAAAGTTAAGGACTCACATGAACTAGGCATGAATTTCTTTACGATATGTCAGCAGGCACTACTGACATATTGGCCAACTCAGGTATAGCATAACAAGTAACAAACAAGCATTCGAATCAAGCAATACAACAAAGTAGACAACTGAACTATTTGTTATTTTGTAGGATTACAGGTTGAGGGCACAAGCCAAGAAAGCAGCCCACACACATTACATTTCACATGTACTAAAACACACTAGCTTACCATATGTTGCTGTGAAGCCTTGCTGTTGCTGCAATGTTCTTTGAAGATATCGTCAGCATCAGATGGTTGCAAATCTACTTGTTGTAGTTTATTCTGCACCCTCTATTTAGGTAAAATTAATTTTAATCGCATGCACTGGTTCGAATTGATCATCAATGGTTCATCTAAACTAATGAAAGAAGGGTGTGTGCATACACGACAATATATCTACTTCCCTCTATTTTTATGCTTGTTCGAGGTGCCAGCCCCAAAAGAAGAAATATTTTGCTTGATGGGGTTGGCAGCTCCATAATTAATAGAAGCATCAAATTAGTCATGCAACTTGGGAAGATCAAGAACACACCAAAAAGTATGAACAAAGGCTCATAGCAGTGAAGTAATAGCTAGCATCGGAAAATGTAGGGTAAAACAAACAAAAACCAGCGGAACCACATGCTAGTTTGCTGATGTGTAATTAAGCATAGAGAGCATGAAGCAGTCTGATGGAACCAACAGGTGGCATCAGAACAACACCATTATCATAAATATAGCATGCAAGAAGTAAAATAGTAGGCAGCGATATCTAGGAAGTACAATAATACTTAGGACAAAACTAAACCATATTAACTACTCCCTCCGTTCCAAATTACTAATCGCAGAAATGGATGTATCTAGAACTACATCTAGATACATCCATATCTGCGACAAGTAATTCAGAACGGAGGGAGTATATGTGCACTTGTATGTAATTTAGCACACGTAACATGTTCACTGCCAGAAGTATAGCCCTACAGGTGCAAGCAGAATAATGGGTCTCATGAAAAACTGAATGATGCCCTGAAGAAATTCAAAGGTGTCGTGCTTATGCTAAGAAAGTGAACGTAGGCGCCGGCCGTTGGATAATAGTACCCGATTCTCGGTGGCGTATGGGTATCGTTGGCATACTTGATAGCTAAGGATCGTCGATGGTGCTCGTGTTGCAGTTGAGTTTGGGCCGAATGTCGTCGTCGCTAAAGCGGCTCTGGTGCTACGGTTGCGGCGCCTGTCGACATACAAGAAATCTCATATGTGGTAAGTGAACAGTTGCTCGATAAAGAGAAAAACCGAAGGAGTACAGATCGATATAACCTGATGAGGCTACGACCTCGGTAAAGCAGGGCCGGGGGAGTTGAATATGGCGTCCATGGAGCTGGTCCGGTGCAGTGGACGAAGGCTTCGGCGGGCGCGTTGTACAGGGCTTTAGGTGACTTGGATCTGTTGCGGTGGACGAGGGCTTGTATGAAGGGCCAGCGAAGGGACGGACGAGGAAGTCAGTGAAGGGCCTACACTGTGGTGGACGAGGGCGCTGGTTAAGCAGATCCGGTGCGGTGGACCATGATGGCGGTCAAGGAGATCTGGAGCGGTGTACAAGCCAGTCGCTGAAGCGGCTCCGTTGAAGTGGTGAGTTGGTAGTTGGGGGTTCCAAGGTGCAGAAGGTAGATCCGTCGGGGTATGAGATCCACCGCTGCGACGGAGGACTAGATTCGGCGGCTTGTCGTGGTTGGGGGGGTCGGGGAGGGGCTCTGGGAAGAATGTTGGGGGCAAAGAGGGGAAAACAATGGAGTTACCAAAGAAGATCTTTTCCGTTCATGTGGCAGGGGTAAAATAGGAATATCACACGGCTAAACTTTCGGGCGCGAGATATTTCGATGTGAGCGGGAAGTTTGAAAGCTTTTGGCGCCTGAAATTATATTCTGCTCTTGTACGGCTGGCTATGATATGATGGCCAAGAATTTGTTTGTTTTGCACGCAAAAAAGTGCAAGTTTTGAAAATCAATGTCTCCAACTTGAAACTTAGATTGTCCATTCAATTCAAATATGGATCATTGAGCTACTACAAGAAAATAACATCATATGGTCCAATTTAAACGAAATTCCAAATGTGTTTATCCTAAATATGATGACAAAAGCAAAAATGTGTATGTGTATGAATAAAGTGGATGATTATAAAGTTTGAACATGCCCGTATGTGTATATCTCTAGGTTTGATATATGAATTTGAAATTACGAAATCCCGGCTTAAAGATGTACATCCATTTAAATGAATTAAAAAAGCTAATGATGGTGTCAAATTCCAAAATTCCAATCTTAGGTTTGTAATTGTGGTACATCAAATTATGTCATGCATGTTCAAACGTATCGTTATCTCATAGTACAAACCGTGAAACAAATTGATCAACCTTGAGTGCACACACTATTGACCATGTATATCTCAATTACGCTAGAGTCCCTCAAATATACACACTTCACTCTTTATCTGAAGCCCACCCCCCACACACACAGAGAAGTTGTTCTCTCCCCCAAACACAAACACACGAGCACATTAACACCCCTCTCTCTTCTAAAGTTCGGACCCCAATATAGGTCTCTATCACTTTGTCTCTTGGTCATGCACACATCTCTTCCCCCACTCTCTAGCTAGGTCTCCCGGCATCTCTCTTTCCCAAGGACACGCACTATGTAGAGTGTATTTTTCCCATACACACAAGATGTCGCCCCCAAACGTCTATCTCCCTAGTTATGTGGTTCTCGCACACTCACCTCACACACCACCCCCACTTCAAAACGAGCACACTTTGTCTCCTTGTGCACCACTCTCCTCTTTCTATCTCTCCCACATGCGGACCCGCCCCAGCTCCTCCCTGTATACATATATGCCGTGACTCTTTCCATAGCTCCCTAATGTATCATCATTCTCGATTTGGCACATTGTTCTCTACACCATCTATTCTAGATCTCTCATGAAGTCCCTATCACACACACGATGACTCGCTTCCCTTGCGTCTCCTTACATAGGCCAATTTCAAACAACATCAACATTGTCTCCCTATCTATATGCCATTTATGGATACAAACGCCCCCTCTCTTCCTCTCTCTCTCTCTCCCTTTCTCTCTCTCTCTCTCCCTCTCTCTCCGTCGCTAGCTCTCTCTCACACCCCTCTCCCACACACAATCGATGTCTCTTCCAAATAGTCTACTCCACCCGCCCGCACCCATGCTATCTCTCTACTACACATGTCACACCATTCCCCTTCTGTTATACTAGGTTTACATCATTAGTGGTCTCTCTACTCCACATACACACACTCCCTCTCACACACAAACGCGCACACAAACACCCATTAATCTGGATCCTCATCTCTCCCCATGTCTGCATCTGTATCTCGCACACTCACTCCCTAATCATGTATATGTGTCTCCATTTTACACAACACAAAGCCCCATGTCCATGAATCTCTCTATCCTCCACACACATAGACACAAAGAATCTGTTATCATTGCCTCAGTCTCTAGACATATCGCACACGCACACTGTCTCGCTCTCTCGCAAACACACTCAACAAGGGTTTCCCCGTGAATAACTTGCCGTCTATTCATCAACAGCCGTGGCAGTACGGTGAACCCGAGACATGAAAAAGAATAAATCTACATGTGCTTAGACCACCTAGTATGACTACTAGGACTAGAGCAAGCCAAAAAGCGTGCCGCCGTCACCCCCTCCTTATCGGCGACGGGAAAACCTTTGTTTTACACAGTCTAGAAGTCATTGTGCTAAGGCATCACATGCTGAGGCATTGATAGAATGTAGATGCTAGTTTACGGAAACAAGTATCGATCATACGTTTGTATCTCCATACTTATATATCTTCTCTTATAAAAAACCAGTTGCTGATGATGGTACGCGTGCCATCTTGCAATGTAGACCGTCCGATCTATATCTGACTGATGGAAATTAAACTAAAAGATACCTGCACCCCTCTCCACATTTGCAGACAAGGCCTTCCCTCATTCATCCTTATCCCCAACAACCTCATTGTTGAGCAATTAAGAAAGGAAGCCTCTGGAACAAGCTGGCCTGGCGGCCACTGCCGGCGTCATCAATCCCCATGCCTCCGCTTAGTCTGACCACTAATCACCACCACGCCCACTCCTCTTCACAGTATATCCTATTTCTCAAGATATCATTAGTTTTTACACATGGGATTACTCCCGCATGGGTCAATCACAAGAAGTGTTTTTATAAAAAAATGCATCTTGATGTTCAGTGCAATGCATGGATCTTGCTAGTAGTTCATACAGAAGACTAAGTTGGTGATGATGGTGTGTCTGCCAGTGTGTGCGTGAGAGGAGTGGCTGAGTAGGCCAGCTACATGAGAGGAGAGGCTGAATAGAGCACCGAGAGTACCCACTAGGCCACTACGCAGGTGTACTTTCCCTACATTGATAGTACAATGATGGTTCTAGAGAATAGTGCGTATTACCCTCCACTTCCAACTATAGCTCCTTGGCCCTGAGATTCAAGAGTTCAAAACTGGTGCACTATAATAGAAGTGCAGTACATCGCACTACTAGTTGAGAAAGTAGTACTAGTACTGCTACAATACGAGTACGTACTCCCCCGTCACATAATGTAAGACGTTTTTTGACACTAGTTGGCATGTACAAAAAATTGCAAAAACATTCCCAAAATTTCTTAATCCACGCCAAAAACTACTAGCTAGGCCAAAAATTTCTTACTAGTGCTATTATTTACAGTATAATGCAATCCCATAACATCCCATAATGCTAGTACTAGTAGTAAATAATAGCCTCACCCCTTCTCTAAGGAACGATCTACAGTTGGAAGGGACGTGTCGGATTTCGGGTTCCGGCAGACCCTTGAGGTTCGAACACTGCGGTGCGCGCGGAGATTTTGCCTCCTACCTCCCTACACCCCTCCGCCACGCTAGGATCAAAGCTACGAAAAGAACAACACGAGGGACACAGGGTTTATACTGGTTCGGGCCATAGTTGTGGTGTAATACCATACTCCAGTGTGTGGTGTGGTGGATTGCCTCTTGGGCTGATGATAATGGACAATACAAGGAAGAACAGCCTCGCGAGGGTCTGTTCTTGGCTGGGGCGATGAACTGCTGGGAGAAGTTCAGCCACCTTTCTCCATCTCTCTCTCTCTCTCTCTCTCTCTCTCTCTCTCTCTCTCTCTCTCTCTCTCTCTCTTTACCACCTCTCTACTTGTCGAGCCCTTGGAGGAGACTGAGCCGAACCCCCTTGCTATGCGGGTGGCTGGTCCTATTTATAGTGGCCCTGGTCCTCTCCCCAAATATTGAGCGGGAAGGGAGCTAACAATGGCGGGCTAGTTTGAAGGGGGACAGGAAGTATCAACTATCCTGACAAAAGTAGTCTTCGCCTGCGCAAAGCTCTGGTGATGACGCCGTCTTGGGCTCCACGGTGACCTCCGTCTCGTAGTCCTCCTGGTCTTGGTCTCGTTGCACCGAAACGGCAACCTTTGCCTGATGCCTCGGTACTCCGCGGCTGCGCTTGCCCCCTTTGCACCAAAGAGGAAAGGAGGACGCTGCGCGGGCTGGCACCCGCCTGGCGCCCTGAGTCGTCATGGCTTGCGTCACGGGCACCTCGCGAGGTACCCCGCCTTGATCTCTCCGCCTCCTCGTGAGCCATCCTGACGAGGCCATGCCTGAGGAAGCTCCGTGTCGTCCGCCCCGCGAGGTTTGGCCCCTCGCGAGGGTCTTGGGTTTGTGCTGATGAAGACGGGCCGTGCTGGGCCCCCTTTTGAGCCACGCCGCAGGCCGCAGGCAGGAAAGTCTGGGGACCCCCATTCCCAGAACACCGACAGTAGCCCCTGGGCCCAAGGCACGCCCGGACTTGGCCGTGCAGGGTGGCGGAAGGGCAAAAGCGAAGCGCCGCGGGCCCTAAGAGCCTGCGGCCTTGGGCGCCGCGTGGCGGTTGATTGGACGCGGGCGCCTTAGCAGCCGCGCGAGTTGATAAGAGAGTGGCGTCCGCCTAGGCCCTTCTTCTTGCTTCCCCCGGTTGCCGTTCAGATCCCCTTTCCTGCGCTTCTCCTCCCTTCCTCCGAAATCTCCAGATCTGCTCTGACTGTGCGACCCAGGAAGCCATGGCGCCTCGCCAGCCCCCGGCCGCGGCTTGGTACTCGTCTACCCTGGACCCGCCGAACGTGTCAGAGACGGGCCTTGCCCGGTTGCGCCGGATAGCGACGGCGCGAGGCGTCGATGGGGTGAAGGTGTTCATGGCCGGCTCCGCCACCTCTGAGGGTCAGAGGAGCACCTTCTATCCACTCTTCGTAAGCGCCATTGTCGCTGGCCTGGTGCCTCCCTTCTCCGAGTTCTTCTTCTCTGTTCTCTGCCATTACAAGATGCAGGCTCTGCATCTCCATCCCAACTCCGTCCTTCTCCTTGCGATCTTTGCTTATTATTGCGAGGCCCACGTTGGGGTGCAGCCCTCAGTGGCCTTGCTGCGCCACTACTTCTCCCTCCGGACTTCTCGCGGTCCTGCTTCTGCGTGCGCAAGCTTTGTCGCGTACGGTCGCGCCATTACCATCTCGAACTCTGGGAAGAGGATCGAGGGCTTCAGGAGCAAGTGGGTCTTGGTGGACGCTGAGCGCATCCACCCTCGGCTGATCTTGCCCACCGAGCAGCCTACGAGCTCCAGCAACTGGGGTCGAGCGGAGCTCACGGATCCCCGCACGAAGATGGTGTTGGAGAAGATGGACGCGGATCTGAGGCCGGCCGACATGGCGGCGGCGAAGCTGACCGGCGCATCGTTGCTGAGGGAGTTCCTGGAGCACCAGCTGGCTCCGCTTCGGCAATACTCGCTTCCAATGTGGAGGCCCCGTCCGAGCCCCGCGGCCTGGGCCGACGGAGACTTGGCCGCGGTTCTCCAATCTCTGGTCGGGGGCAATGTGGCGAGGTTGGAGGGCGCTCCTACGCCCTTGTTCCTTCGCGACGACTGGGAGCGGGTAGTGAAGTCCATGCCCGTCTTCAACGGGGAAGGGCCCGTGCCCCTGGAGGCTCCCGAGGGACCGGTGGACGTGCCCTCCGGCGACTCCAGCGAAGAAGAGGAAGGAGGGGAACGCGGAAAAGGGCCTGACACCGAGGCGACTGACGGAGAGTCGAGGGCTCCCCTCCCCCGGCGCAGGTCCTGCGTTCTCCGCCTCTCTCCGAATGATGACGGCGAGGATGACGGCGAAGATGACGACGAGCAGGATGGCGGGAGCTCACCCCCGATCCCGAAGAAGGACAGGACCGGGCTGATCTCCCGCGGGTCTCCCCCGGCCCCGGGGCGAACCGCAGGCGCACCTTCCGCCTCCAAGCTTCCCGAGGTTGACCCTTCCAGCTGGCTTTCAGGCTTCAAATTTGGCCGGAGGCCGCTTGAGCTCACTGGCGGTGACCCGTAAGCGTTCGATTCTTGTCTTTATCTCTTGCTCTGCTTCTGAGGCTTAACGTCCGCATCTTTGGATAGGTTGGCGCCTGCAGTGAAGAAGTCAAAGGGGGCTCCTGAGGTTTCATTCGTGACAGCACCCCTGAAGGAAGGTGACCGCGACGCGCAAGCTTCTCTCGCCCGGTCATCCTCGCGGGGCCTGACTGAGCCAGCTGGGGCGAGCTCGGCCCCCACGGCCCAAGTGGCTCCCGAGATTCTCCCGTCTGCCGCCACTGCTACAGCTGTCGGGGCGCGGTAGACTCCGCCTCAGGATGCTGCGGCCGTGCTACCGCCTTCTCCTCCTACTCCACCGGCTGCTATCTCCCCGACTCCTTCCGCCGTCCTGGACCGCGCTATTGCTGAGCTGGACCGGCTGCGGCAGGATCTTCTTGGTGCCGACACCCGCCTGGTGGCCCGGCGCTTGGAGCTGGTTTCTGGATGGATTCACTCCGACGCTTCGATTCGGGAGGCGCTAGTCCAGGCCTCGACGGCATGCGACAAGGAGAAGCAGGCCGTCCTTGAGGCAAAGGCTGCTCACGATGCAGCCCTGGGAGAGGTGGTCGACGCCCGTGGTCGCTGCAAGGTGCTGGAGGACGAGCTGCAGGGCCTGCGGGATCAGCTCGTGAAAGAGGTTCGCCTTCGCCAAGAGCAGGAAGAGGACGTGAACGCTCGCGAGGCGGTCATCGAGGGCTGGGAGGCCAAGCTGAAGAAACGCCGCGACCGCCTAGGCGCGCTGGAGCAGGAATTGGGGGCGAGGAAGGCCGAGCTGGACGGCAAGGCCCTGGTCCTCGCCGAAGACCGCGCGGCCTTCACGGAGCTGGAGGCGAAGGCGCGCTCCTCGCTGAGGACGCTTTACGGCAGCGGCCTGGAGAGCCCGCTAGCCGACGCCGAGGACGGCCCCGCCAAGCTGCTTCCCTTCTTGGTCCACGCTCTTGAAGATGTCGCCCTTGGCCTCGGCCCCACGGCTGAGGCTGAGGCGCGTGTTCTCTCTTCTGCAGCACTGACGCGGGTTCTCACCCACATCCACATTCGCGATCCCGGGTTCGACCTTGACAGCTTGCTGGAGCCCGTGAGCGACCAGTGCGCGGCGGCTGCTGCTAAGGCCGTGAAGGGTCGCGCAGAGGCTCTGCTGGGGAAGTTCCGGGCCTTCAGCACCAAGCCGGAGCAAGGCGTCGTCGACCCCGCTGCTTCGTGAGGCGAACCCATGGCGCGCTGCTCCCCGCCGTCAAGTGACTCCATCGTGGCTCCTGACCTGCTTTTGATTCCTGCACATGTATCATGCCTCGGGGAGGCGTTTAAACTTGCGCCTGATACTGGGATAACAGTGTGGACTGTAATATTTGCTTTCGAATTACTTTGCAATTTGTGCTTTTCCTTCCAACTTGCTTACGTTCTACGCCGGCAGAGCCCGGCCCCGCGCATACCTCACCCAGCAATAGCCCCGACCGGAAACCAGGACGGGTCCAAGGAGTGAGGGGCTACATGACAAGTTAGGTTCCTGAGTCGCGATGCTCAGGAGTCCCCCTTGGCGCATGAAAGTGCAACTATCCCTAGGTGGTTTTGGTAATTCATAACAATATATAGCTCATTGAGCTAATGCTATTCCAAGATGACTATTTCAGGAAAGCTCAATGATTGGCATGGCATGGATGTGAAAGTGGAACCCTCAAAATGCTAAGGACAAAGGATTGGCTCAAGCTCAAAAGCTCAAGACTCTTCATTTTATATTTTAGTGATCCAAGATCACATTGAGTCTTTAGGAAAAGCCAATACTATCAAGGAGGGATGAGGTGTTGCTTAATGAGCCTCTTGCTTCATGTGCTTAGTGATATGCTCCAAAACCCTCAACTACTTTCCCATATCCACATATGACCTAAACCCTAAGCCAAACTCGGTCCTACCGATTCTTTCTATCCGGCGCCACTGAGTTTCACTTGTCATAAGCCATTGCCAAACCCTAGCAATTCGGTTCTACCGATAGGGATCTCGGTCTCACCGAGATGGCATTGCAAACTCTCTGTTTCCCTTTCGTAACTTTTCGGTCTCACCGAAAGAGCGAATCGGTCCCACCGAGATTGCAATGTAAACTCTTTGTTTCCCTTTTGTAACTTTTCGGTCTCACCGAAAGAGCAAATCAGTCCCACCGAGTTTGCCTGACCAACTCTCTGGTTAGCTTATTACCAAACTCGGTCTCACCGAGTTTGTGTAATTGGTCTCACCGAGATTACGTTATGCCCAAACCCTAACCATATCGGTCCTACCGAGTTGCATGTCAGTCCCACCAAAAATCTCTAACGGTCACTAGGTTTACCTTTTCGGTCCGACCGAGTTTGTTGATTCGGTCCCACCGAGATTGGAGAACTGTGTGTAACGGTTGGATTTTGTGTGGAGGCTATATATACCCCTCCACCTCCTCTTCATTCATGGTGAGAGCCATCAGAACACATACACAATTCCAACTCATATGTTCTGAGAGAGAACCACCTACTCATGTGTTGAGACCAAGATATTCCATTCCTACCATATGAATCTTGATCTCTAGCCTTCCCCAAGTTGCTTTCCACTCAAATCTTCTTTCCACAAAATCCAAATCCTATGAGAGAGAGAGTTGAGTGTTGGGGAGACTATCATTTGAAGCACAAGAGCAAGGAGTTCATCATCAACACACCATTTGTTACTTCTTGGAGAGTGGTGTCTCCTAGATTGCCTAGGTGTCACTTGGGAGCCTCCGACAAGATTGTGGAGTTGAACCAAGGAGTTTGTAAGGGCAAGGAGATCGCCTACTTCATGAAGATCTACCGCTAGTGAGGCAAGTCCTTCGTGGGCGATGGCCATGGTGGGATAGACAAGGTTGCTTCTTCGTGGACCCTTCGTGGGTGGTTGCTTCTTCGTGGACCGTTCGTGGGTGGTTGCTTCTTCATGGACCATTCGTGGGTTGAGCCCTCCGTGGACTCGCGCAACCATTACCCTTCGTGGGTGGAGCCCTCCGTGGACTCGCGCAACCATTACCCTTCGTGGGTGGAGCCCTCCGTGGACTCGCGCAACCATTGCCCTTCGTGGGTGGAGCCCTCCGTGGACTCGCGCAACCGTTACCCTTCGTGGGTTGAAGTCTCCATCAACGTGGATGTAGGATAGCACCACCTATCCGAACCACGGGAAAAACATCAGTGTCTCCAATTGCGTTTGAATTCTCCAAACCCTTCCCTTTACATTCTTGCAAGTTTCATGCTTTACTTTCCACTGCCAATATACTCTTTGCATGCTTGCTTGAATTGTGTGATGATTGCTTGACTTGTCCTACAATAGCTAAAAACTGCCAAGAACTAAAATTGGGAAAAGGTTAAGTTTTTATTTGGTCAAGTAGTCTAATCACCCCCCTCTAGACATACTTTCGATCCTACAAGTGGTATCAGAGCCAGGTTTCCATTTGCTTTGATCTCCATAGCTTTTGGTGGTCATAGCCTTGGTTTCACAACCTAGGAGAGTATGGCGTCTAGCGAGGGAAATTATCACCATACAGGTCCTTACTTTGATGGTACTAATTTTGCTAGTTGGAAGCATAAAATGAAAATGCATATTCTTGGACATAACCCCGCCGTTTGGGCTATTGTGTGTGTTGGTTTGCAAGGTGACTTCTTTGATGGGAAAGAACCAAACCGTGAAGCTACCGTGGATGAGTTGAAGATGTTGCAATACAATGATCAAGCTTGTGATATTCTCTTCAACGGATTGTGCCCCGAAGAATTCAACAAAATCAGCCATCTTGAGAATGCAAAGGAAATTTGGGACACTTTGATTGATATGCATGAAGGTACCGACTCCGTCAAGGAATCCAAGTTGGATGTGCTTCAAAGTCAACTTGACAAGTTCAAAATGAAGGATGGTGAAGGTGTCGCTGAAATGTACTCTAGGCTTGCTCTCATCACAAATGAGATTGCTGACTTAGGAAGTGAAGAGATGACCGATAGATTCATCATCAAGAAGATTCTAAGAGCCTTGGATGGAAAATATGATACCGTGTGCACATTGACCCAAATGATGCCCAATTACAAAGATCTCAAGCCAACGGAGGTGATTGGAAGAATTGTTGCTCATGAGATGTCACTTAAGGATAAAGAGGAACTTCACAACAAATCAAGTGGTGCCTACAAAGCCTCATGTGAAGCACCTACATCATCAAGGGAGAAACAAAACTTCAATGAAGAATTGAGCTTAATGGTGAAGAACTTCAACAAGTTCTACAAGAGTAGAAGCAAAGATAGAAGCTTCAAGTCAAGGTCCTACAATGACAAAAGATCTTCTAGTCGAGAGCGAAACTGCTACAGTTGTGGAAGACCCGGACACTATTCCAATGAGTGTACGGCTCCCTACAAGAGAAGAGAAGATTCTCCAAAAAGAAGAAGCAAAGAATCACCACCAAGAAAGAGAAGGAGTAGAGATGATCGTTATGAACGAAGATACTCACGGAGAAGCAAGGATTCGGAAAGGAAGGAAAAATCATCAAGGAGCTACACAAAACGAAGACATCAAGCTCATGTTGGTGAATGGTTATCCGGCTCCGACTCCAACAGCCACTCTGAGAGAAGTTATCACTCCGACTCCGAAGATACTCAAGATGAAGGTGTTGCCGGTCTAGCACTTGTGTCAACCAACTCCTACGACATATTTGACTCACCAAATGAAGGAATTGGAAGATGCTTCATGGCCAAAGGTCCTAAGGTAACACACCCCGAGTATGTTGATTTCAATAGTGATGAAGATGACTTGTTAGGTGATGATTTGCTTGTTGACAACTCTAGTGATGAATACTATGATGAAACGTCAATTAATCATGCTAATCAAGATAAAATGAATGACAATGATAATGAGAAGATTGAGGCTCTAACTAAAGAACTAAACACTCTTAAGTTAGCTCATGAAACTATCTTCGAAGATCATCGAGAACTTTTAAGAGCTCATGAGAAATTACGCTTTGAAAAGCTCAAGCTTGAGCAAGAGCATGAGTTCTTAAAAGCAATCAATGATGATCTCCGCAAGAAAAGTTCTTCTTACATTGCCAAGCGTTTACTCTTATCCACTTACATGCCTCAAGTCAAGTCTAGTAACAAGAACAAGAAAGATTCTTCCTCTAGCAGTAACAATGATCATGCTAAATCCAATATTGTTGCTTCTAGTAGTTCTCTTGATTCCACTAATGATTCTCTTAGCCAAGTTACACTTGAGCAAGAAAATAGCTTATTGAAGGGAATTATAGAGAAAGGAGTGTACAAAATCCTTGCCGGGAGTAAGCAATTCGAGGAAATTGTGCGCAAGCAAGGAATGCACTGGAAGAATCAAGGTGTTGGTTTTGAACGAAAGTTCAATGCCAATGGAGTTGAGTGGGAAGAAGATCAATACCCCAAGACAAAGGTTGTTCCTCAACAAGAGAAGTATGATACTTCTTTCAAGGGGACACAAGCTCAAGATGATCTTCCACCACAAGACTACAAGCAAAAAGGCAAGGACAAGCTTCAAGAGGGAATTGATGCATTTGAAGAAGCTCCTAAGACCTTAGTCAAGTGGATTCCCAAGACTACTTCAAGTTCCACTTCATCAAGTACGACTACAACTCCAAGGATTCCCATCAAGATGGTGTGGATCCAAAAGAAGAAGAACTAGAGAGTTCTTGAGGGTGACTCCGCCAACATACTTCACTCTTATCATTTTGGCAAGAACAAGTGCAATCAACTTCCACATCTTGCACTAGTTCAAGGAGTCACAAACCCTCTTGTTGGTAAGACAAGGGACAAGGTAACCTAAAAGTTTTCATGGACATCATCTTGTGTGTGCATCACTCTATGTCTATGGATATCCTTGTTTGTTCCTTGTGGGACTAACCCATGTAGGTATTGAAAGTGCAATTCACTCAAATGGATAGCTCCAAGTGATCTACATCAACATTGAGCATCCACATGTTCAACATCTACATGAAGTCATCATCGACAAAACCCGAGGTTAGTTCATCCCTCTAAGGGGGGATATCACATCTAGGGGGAGCTTTACTCTAAGACTTGAGCTAAAGCAACTCTAAAGATGTGAACACAACAATGCTTTATGTAAAAGTGGTAACCCCACTTGAGCTTAAACGATGAGTATGACCTATGATCAAGTGTTCTCACTTGACTCCTAAGTCAATATACTCATATATAGATGACCTTGTCATCGCAAATTGCTTGATAGATGCTAGAATTGGTTGTGCATGCCTTGTCACATATTTCATTTGCCATCTTATTGTGTGAGCATGCTGGTTGCATATTTTACTCATTCGAGGACATCCACTTGTTGTTTTGATTGTTTGGTTTTATTTCCTTTTGCCAAGTGGATGGACAAGAATGCCTAAGAACCTCCTCTAGCTATCTATGCTTTTCTCGTCTCAAACTCTATTCATGCTACATCACAAAATTTGATCAAGTCAGATTCGAACCACTCTGTGTGAGGAGCGCTCGGAGTCCCCGATTCGTCATAGACTTAAACTTCCAAAACCTCTTTATGATTCTCAGTCTGACTGATACCCTACTTTCGGTCCTACCGAGATCATTAAGTTGATCTAGGTTTTCGATCTTGGTGCAACCGATTTGAACCATTCGGTCACACCGAGTTGCAACAACTGTATACAGTTTTGCATCTCAGTGCCACCGAGTTGTTCCGCTCGGTCACACCGACAGGGTCGGGCTATATATAGTCACGGGCAAAAATTTGGAAATTTCTCCGAACCCCTTCGCCCGCGCGATAGCCTGCTCTGCCAACTTGGTCTCCGGATCGTCTCCTCGCCGCCAGCCGCCTCCAGTCGCTGGTCTCCGTCGCCGTCAACGAAAATTCAACCCCGCCGTTGCCGACGTAGCGAGTCTCCGCCGAACTAGGGTATGGACTCGATCTTTGTGCTATTCCCCAATCCGATTCTTAGCACATTGTGATCATCATGATTCTTGCCACGTTTGTTAAACTTCTATCCAGTCAATGAACTCGTAGGTTAGGTTTAATTCGAAAATTTTAGGGTTAGGTTTCCGCCGAAACCATCTCGGACCCACCGAGTTGAAAAACTCGGTCCCACCGATTTGGCTTATGCCATTGCACAAGTGAGACTCGGTCTGACCGAGAATTACTTATCGGTGTGACCGATTTTGGAACTCTGTGAAACCCTAGCAGTCTCGGTGCCACCAAACTGTGACTCGGTTTGACCGAGTTCACTAGTTTAGGTGCCAAAACTGCTTCGGTATCAGCGAGTTTAGAAATCGGTAGATCCGAGATGCTTTCAGTGGGAAACTAAAACTAAGTTTTTGAATTATTCTTTTGCAAAAATCTCTGCATTTTGTGATGCTTATCCACTCTATCTCATCTATAACCTATTCACAGGGTCAGCAGTCAGAGTTTGCATCATGTCAGACCAAAGTGATAGCCAGAACTTGTCAGAGCAGCAAGTGCAGATGAGTGAGGGCACTAGTCCCTCAAGTTCGTCAGATGATGGCAGCAGGAGCACCCCTAGCAATCTACCTAAAGCTGCCACAAGACAGAGAAAGAAGAGAACCTCAAACTCGGAAGATGAGGATTATGTGGCAGAAGAGGAAGCAACTTCCAAGAGAGTTGAGCCAGCACAGGGCATAAAACCAGGGATGAAGATCAAAAGGCCAGTAGGCAGGCACCCTATGTCAAACGCCAGGGCTTCAACTAAGAATCCCACTCCCATTGAGCCAGTTGCTGCTGAAGGCAAGAAGAGGAAAGAAAGGGTGAAGAAAACTGTATCCAGAGTGCTTGGCAAGGCTTCCATCATGGAAGATGAGGAGGAAGAAGAAGAGGTGGCTGCACCAGCACCTAAGGCACCCAAGCTAATGGGTGATGACATAAGATCAGGGGTAACTGCTTCCAAGGCCAAGCCAGCTCCAGCATCCACTTCAACCTCTACTCCGACCACGTCTATAGAAGGCTTTGTCCTTGGAGTGCTCCGGACTCCACCACCACCTGAAGATCAAGCCTGAGTGTCGACTTAGCACTATGCATTTTCTAGGAACTTTTTGGTAACTTGTTGCCAAAGGGGGAGAAAATGTATAGATCATAGGCTTCGAGAGAGAGTGTTGCTTTTATTCTCTCTTGTTTTATTTGGTGGTTTTTCGAACTTTGTTTGCTTTTGTGTGAGATACTATGTCATTGCTCATGAGACATTGATGATCATGTGTTTGATCATAAGCTACACTTAATGGTTGCTTAATATTATCATCTTATCTATCGTATGTGATCATTCACTATTCTTGGTGATGAGTGCATGTATTTCATTCTTATCATTTTAAGCGCTCCACCAAGATGTATGTGACATGGAAGAGTAACCCATGACTCTAACTCTTTGTGCATTTGCAGTCCAAAGCAAATTTTAAATATGCACAAATTTAGGGGGAGCTCTTACTTGTCACATACTTCTCAAAGCGACGATATATTTCATGCTTATTATCATTTGTCGAAGCTTTGATATATATGTTGTCATAAATTACCAAAAAGGGGGAGATTGAAAGTGCAACTATCCCTAGGTGGTTTTGGTAATTCATAACAACATATAGCTCATTGAGCTAATGCTATTCCAAGATGACTATTTCAGGAAAACTCAATGATTGGCATGGCATGGATGTGAAAGTGGAACCCTCAAAATGCTAAGGACAAAGGATTGGCTCAAGCTCAAAAGCTCAAGACTCTTTATTTTATATTTTAGTGATCCAAGATCACATTGAGTCTTTAGGAAAAGCCAATACTATCAAGGAGGGATGAGGTGTTGCTTAATGAGCCTCTTGCTTCATGTGCTTAGTGATATGCTCCAAAACCCTCAACTACTTTCCCATATCCACATATGACCTAAACCCTAAGACAAACTCGGTCCTACCGATTCTTTCTATCCGGCGCCACTGAGTTTCACTTGTCATAAGCCACTGCCAAACCCTAGCAATTCGGTTCTACCGATAGGGATCTCGGTCTCACCGAGATGGGATTGCAAACTCTCTGTTTCCCTTTCGTAACTTTTCGGTCTCACCGAAAGAGCGAATCGGTCCCACCGAGATTGCAATGTAAACTCTTTGTTTCCCTTTTGTAACTTTTCGGTCTCACCGAAAGAGCAAATCAGTCCCACCGAGTTTTCCTGACCAACTCTCTGGTTAGCTTATTACCAAACTCGGTCTCACCGAGTTTGTGTAATCGGTCTCACCGAGATTACGTTATGCCCAAACCCTAACCATATTGGTCCTACCGAGTTGCATGTCAGTCCCACCGAAAATCTCTAACGGTCACTAGGTTTACCTTTTCAGTCCGACCGAGTTTGTTGATTCGGTCCCACCGAGATTGGAAAACTGTGTGTAACGGTTGGATTTTGTGTGGAGGCTATATATACCCCTCCACCTCCTCTTCATTCGTGGTGAGAGCCATCAGAACACATACACAATTCCAACTCATATGTTCTGAGAGAGAACCACCTACTCATGTGTTGAGACCAAGATATTCCATTCCTACCATATGAATCTTGATCTCTAGCCTTCCCCAAGTTGCTTTCCACTCAAATCTTCTTTCCACGAAATCCAAATCCTATGAGAGAGAGTTGAGTGTTGGGGAGACTATCATTTGAAGCACAAGAGCAAGGAGTTCATCATCAACACACCATTTGTTACTTCTTAGAGAGTGGTGTATCCTAGATTGGCTAGGTGTCACTTGGGAGCCTCCGACAAGATTGTGGAGTTGAACCAAGGAGTTTGTAAGGGCAAGGAGATTGCCTACTTCGTGAAGATCTATCGCTAGTGAGGCAAGTCCTTCGTGGGCAATGGCCATGGTGGGATAGACAAGGTTGCTTCTTCGTGGACCCTTCATGGGTGGTTGCTTCTTCGTGGACCCTTCGTGGGTGGTTGCTTCTTCGTGGACCCTTCGTGGGTGGTTGCTTCTTCGTGGACCCTTCATGGGTGGAGCCCTCCATGGACTCGCGCAACCATTACCCTTCATGGGTGGAGCCCTCCGTGGACTCGCGCAACCATTACCCTTCGTGGGTGGAGCCCTCCGTGGACTCGCACAACCATTACCCTTCGTGGGTGGAGCCCTCCATGGACTCGCGCAACCATTACCCTTCATGGGTGGAGCCCTCCGTGGACTCGCGCAACCGTTACCCTTCGTGGGTTGAAGTCTCCATCAACGTGGATGTAGGATAGCACCACCTATCCGAACCACGGGAAAAACATCCATGTCTCTAATTGCATTTGAATTCTCCAAACCCTTCCCTTTACATTCTTGCAAGTTGCATGCTTTACTTTCCGCTGCCAATATACTCTTTGCATGCTTGATTGAATTGTGTGATGATTGCTTGACTTGTCCTACAATAGCTAATAACTGCCAAGAACTAAAATTGGGAAAAGGTTAAGTTTTTATTTGGTCAAGTAGTCTAATCACCCCCCCTCTAGACATACTTTCAATCCTACAGCGCACGAACAGCAAGGGAGGTGTGATGTGGGCGGATCCACCGTTCTACGTCTGCAGAGCCCGGCCACGCGCGTACCTCACCCAGCAATAGCCCCGACCGGAAATCAGGACGGGACCAAGGAGTGAGGGGCTACATGACAAGTTAGGCCCCTGAGTCGCGATGCTCAGGAGTCCCCCTTGGCGCACGAATAGCAAGTAGGGAGGTGTGATGTGGGCGGATCCACCGTTCTATGTCTGCAGAGCCCGGCCACGCGCGTACCTCACCCAGCAATAGCCCCGACCGGAAACCAGGACGGGACCAAGGAGTGAGGGGCTACGTGACAAGTTAGGCCCCTGAGTCGCGATGCTCAGGAGTCCCCCTTGACGCTCAAATGGCCTTCATACCTTGGCTCCGCTCAGGGAGAGGCGCGCGACGAACCAGGCCCGTGGGGACCTGGCTGGGCGGCGTGCGTCTGGGCGTGACCCTGGCGCAGCCCCCGTGCCCAGCCCCCTTCGCGCGGCACTCCCGAGGGGAGGCATTGCGACGAGGGTAGACACCGAGCACTGGGCTCCCTGAGGTTGATGCGGCCCGGAGGCCACCCTCAGTTGTTTATCACCAGCGTGAAGCATAGCGCTTCCGTATGAGTACGGGCATAGCCGCTCCTCGGCAGTGTCGTCAACCAGCGCGAAGCATGGTGCTTCCACTGGTGCGTGGGAGGGGCCCCCCTCCGGGAGGAGCCCCCGGGGCGTGTACAGCCCCGCCCTGACACGTGGCTGGCACGGTAGGGCCTGGTGAGGTGTATCTGGGCACCCGTGAGCCAGCGCGGGACTCACGGGGCCCTACCTCTAGGCGGGTTGCGCCTGGCACTGGGCCTTATCTTGTGTTGTGTCCCTGCAAGTTCGGTTAGATGCCTGCACTCTACGTCCTCGGGTCCTGGCCCTCGAGCTGGTCTCAGCCGTCGCTGGTATGCCAGGTCGTGATGCCGTGGTCAAGGCCAGAGGGTGAGGGCTGGAGAGCCAGTAAGAGCCCTGAGTCGCGATGCTCAGGTACCCCCCCTTTAACGTGCAAGTGGTCAGCATGGAGAAAAGGAGGCACCGCGGGCCGGCATCAAATAATCAAGCATGGCAGTTCTAACGCATAACCGGAAATGAGCGCAAATGGGGTACATGCCGCTGAGCCTGGCCCGAGCGGCTTGGGGATCATGCAGCCCGAGGGGCGCCCCCAACAAGGTAAGCTAACGACGTGAAATAAAAAGGGATATACGCCGCAGGGACGGACCCACGCGGCCTGGGAATAATGCAGCCCTGGGGGCGCTCCCAGCTGGAAGTGAAACTTGAAAGATGTCACCTGATGACGCTGAAGATGAAGGGGTGTTGGTGTAGCCGGCTCGGTGGGCTGCGGGTGCCGATCCTCATGAGCCCCAGGCCCAGGGGCCTCGGGAGGCTCCAGAGGCGCTGGCGGTTCCTCGCGGGCCATCTTCATCTCCTCCAGCGCTGCGGAGCACTTGGCCTCTTGCGCCTCCGCGACGTCCTTCATGAGGCGCTGGTACGCGTCAGCCGCGCTCGGCAAGCCGTAAGGCATGCGAACGTAGCTGTGGGGTGGACCTCCACAGTGCCCCACTCGCGAGGGCTAGAGGCGCTCCAGGGAGGCGACTTGGTTGAGCCCTGGTACGTCGACACAGACGCGCAGCCCGCCATCCTCGCCTGGATGGGGAGCCACTGCTGGTAGGCGGCGGGCGCCTCTCATGACTCTGGACTCCTGTAGCTCCTAAATGGCCTTGCTGACGAACTCCTGTGGGTCTGGATCTCCTTGCCTTGCTCCTTCTTGAGGGAAACATGCTCTGAAACACGCCTCCATGTGGTGCCCCAGCGCCTCCCTCGTGACCCTTGCTACGTCGGTGGCCCTCCAGGGGAGAGCCCCCGAGCCCTGCCTGAGGAGGGCGCCGAGCGCGCTTTCCTATGCGACAGAAGGAGGTTCCCCCTGGGCAGGCACGGGCCCAGAGGGGCCTACCTCCTGAGGGGCCAGGCCGGACGATGTCTTCTTCTTCTTGGGGGCGGCCTCGGGAAGCCTCCTGCTTCCGCGATCTGGGTCCTCCAGTGATGCGGCCTGAAAGGCTCGCCCCAGGGAACACACTGCGTCCTTCTCTTAACAGGGCACCGTGATGACTCCGCCGCTCCCTGGCATCTTGAGGACGTTATAGCCGTGGTGAGTCACGGCCATGAACTTGGCCAGCACCGGGTACCCGAGGATGGCGTTGTACGGCAGGCGGATGTGAGCGACGTCGAAGTCGATGAGCTCGGTGCGGTAGTTGTCGCGCGCCCCGAAGGTGACTGGGAGGCGGACCTGCCCGATCGGGACTGTAGAGCCATCGGTGATACCGGAGAAGGGCTTGGTTGGCTGAAGCTGGTTGTAGGGCACTTGGAGGTTGTTGAACATCTCCACGGATAGGACGTTGAGCTCTGCTCCGCCATCGATGAGGGTCTTGGTGACCACCATGTTGCTGATGATTGGGGAACAAAGCATCGGGAGGACCCCGGCTGTAGCCGCACACTTGAGTTGATCTGCTGAGCTGAAGGTGATGGCACACGCCGACCACCTGAGAGGGCGCGTGGCTTCGAGCCTGGGGAGGGCTGCATTCACTTCGCGGGCGAACTGCTTGAAGATGCGCTGAGAGGCTGGGGCCTGAGCTCCGCCTAGGATGCAGGCGATCGCGCCTGGCTCCTAGAAGCCCACAGCCTCCTCGTCCTGGCGGCGGTCCTCGTTTCTCCTTGGTAGCGGCGGCAGCGGTGGGAGGCCTGCGTTGCCTTGCGGGCGATCCTCGCAAGGCTGATCCCTCCAGCCTCCCTCGTGAGGTGGGTCTTGCCAGCTATCCTCGCGAGGTTGGTCGCGCCATCCCTGGCATAGGCCACGGTTTTCCCAGCGCCCTGTGTTCCTTCCTCCTCCTCGGCCGTATCCCCGGTCACCACGGTCAGGGCGACGACCGATCCTTCCTTCACGCACGGCTCGGAGTTCTTGGCATTTGCTGGTGTTGTGGGTGTGGAGGTCATGGTACACGTAGTACCGACTGCCCTTCGGGGGTCGGGCTGATCTCTGCCCTGCTTGGTGTCTGGTTCTACCGCGAGCACGGCAGCCCCCTTGCGCTTCACTTCCTTGGCCTTGAGCTTCTTCTCTTCTGGGTCTGCGGCAGGCAGCTCAAGGAGGGAGAGACGCCCTTCCTCAGCCCTGGCGCACTTGTTCGCCAAGTTGAACAGCTCCAAAGAAGTGCACAGGTCTTCATGCATCGCCAGCTCCTCCTTCATCTTGACGTCGCGCATGCCGTTGGAGAAGGCTGAGATGATGGCCTCTTCAGTCACCTTGGGAATCTTGAGGCGTGCATTGTTGAAGCGCTGGATGTACTTCTGCAGGGTCTCCCCGGGTTGTTGCTTGATGCGGTGCATGTCGCTCACAGCGGGTGGCCGGTCGCGAGTACCTTGGAAGTTGGCGATGAAGCGGGTGCGCATCTCTTCCCAGGAGGAGATTGTGCCTGGAGCCAGGTTCAGGAGCCAGGTGCGGGCCCCGTCCTTGAGCGCCATGGGAAACCAGTTCGCCATGACCTTCTCGTCTCCGTTGGCAGCTTCGATGCCCAGTTCATAGAGCTGGAGGAACTCCGCAGGGTCGGCCGTGCCGTCGTAGCGAGGAGGCAGGTCCGGCTTGAACTTGCCCGGCCACGCGACACTGCGTAGTTCGGTGGTGTAAGTGCGGTAGCCTGCTGTGGCCACAGGGGGCCTTGGGTGATGGAGATCCTGGTCCTGCATGTCCCCACGCGCTGGAGTAGGAGGATGGTCGCGACGTGCTGGAGCAGGGAGTGCCCGGGCAGCTTCGGGCGGGCGAGGGACTTCTTGGCAGCTCTGCTCTTGCCGCGCGGGCACATGACGAAGCGGATTCCGCCCAGGGGCCACGCGTCTTGGCGCCATGGTGTCTTCTTGAGGAGGAGGCGGCCGGGGCGCCGCCGGAGCCTCGTCGCCCGCGCGGGGCGGGGTGCGGTGCAGCGGAGCGGACGGCGCGGGGGAGCCCCCTATGGCGCGGACGAGTTCGGCGACGCGGTCGAGCCATTCTTCGTAGATGTCATCAATGGGGCGGTAGCACAGGAGCTCGTTTGCCGCTATGAGTGCAGCCCGAGCCTCCATGGGCGCATGAAGCGCGCGGGACGAAGATCCAGCCGGGGCGAGTGAGGGAGTCGCGGTGCGGCCGTCTTGGCGCACGGATGGATGCTGAGACGATGCTTGCCGCTCGTCCTCCACCGGGCCGGTGGCGGCGTTGACGGCGGGCGACGGGGAACAGCGAGGACGCCCACCGACAGAGGCTGTCTGGGCGACGCGGGAAGAGAGGGCGGCCCAGCGCTCCGCGCGGGCCCGACGTGCTCAGACATGGGCGTGATGGTCGGAGGAGAACGGAGCGGTGGAAGACGAATTCCGGCGCACCCCCTACCTGGCGCACCAAATGTCGGATTTTGGGTTCCGGCAGACCCTTGAGGTTCGAACACTGGGGTGCGCATGGAGATTTTGCCTCCTACATCCCTGCACCCCTCCGCCACGCTAGGATCAAAGCTAAGAAAAGAACAACACGAGGGACACAGGGTTTATACTGGTTCGGGCCACCGTTGTGGTGTAATACCCTACTCCAGTGTGTGGTGTGGTGGATTGCCTCTTGGGCTAATGATAATGGACAGTACTAGGAAGAACAGCCTCGCGAGGGTCTGTTCTTGGCTGGGGTGATGAACTGCTGGGAGAAGTTCAGCCACCTTTCTCCATGTCTCTCTCTCTCTCTCTCTCTCTTTCTCTTTCTCTCTCTTTACCACCTCTCTACTTGTCGAGCCCTTGGAGGAGACTGAGCCGAACCCCCTTGCTACGCGGGTGGCTGGTCCTATTTATAGTTGCCCTAGTCCTCTCCCCAAATATTGAGCGGGAAGGGAGCCAACAATGGCGGGCTAATTTGAAGGGGGACAGCAAGTATCAACTATCCTGACAAAAGTAGTCTTCGCCTGCGCAAAGCTCTGGTGATGACGACATCTTGGGCTCCACGGTCACCTCCGTCTCGTAGTCCTCCTGGTCTTGGTCTCGTTGCACCCAAACGGCAACCTTTGCCTGATGCCTCGGTACTCCGCGGCTGCGCTTGCCCCCTTTGCACCAAAGAGGAAAGGAGGACGCTGCGTGGGCTGGCACCTGCCTGGCGCCCTGAGTCGTCATGGCTTGCATCACGGGCACCTCGCGAGGTACCCCGCCTTGATCTCTCCGCCTCCTCGCGAGCCAGCCTGACGAGGCCTTGCCTGAGGAAGCTCCATGTCGTCCGCCCCGCGAGGCTTGGCCCCTCGCGAGGGTCTTGGGTTTGTGCTGATGAAGACGGGCCGTGCTGGGCCCCCTTTTGAGCCACGCCGCAGGCTGCAGGCAGGCAAGTCTGGGGACCCCCGTTCCCAGAACGCCGACAGGACGAGGCCCTGCGTTTACTACACTCTTATCTCCTCGCCAGTTCCCCTCCCCCCGAAGAGAAGGCAGTTCATCGCTGCTCCCATGGATTCGCCAGGAGGTTCTCCTCCTCATCAGGGCTAGGAGACCTTCGACGATGATCCTTTGGGAGAAATCGCACGCCGCTCCGACGTCCTCACCACCGCAAGACTCGATACTTCCTGCACCAACCTTTTCAAGAGGGTGCTTAAAAAGGCTTGGGAAAAGGCCATGCTTGTTGGCCTTCCATGCGTCCTCAAGGAGAAGGTTCTTCTATGGGACAATCCTTCGAATAGTCCACCGCTCCTTGGCCATGGTTGCATGTTGACTCCACTAGAGTTGCCGACGTTGAGAGGTAGTAGGATTTTTTTTGATGAGCAGGTCAGTAATGGAGTTTGATCATGTAGTACGTAGTTATTCCATTTCCATCCTGTAATTTCTCCGCTGCCCACCGTCTTATGTATAGGTCTGGGTTGGTGCCAACGAAGATTGGCTTGCATACCTCCGGCCAGATACCACCATCATTTTGCACAACATCCACAATAGTGTGGCCGTTCGGGTAGACCCCTTCTCCACCATTGCGATCGGCCTTGTGGACTGGCTGGGCTTGAATACGTATGATGATGCCTACATGAGATTGAAGAAGATAGTAATTGCGGACACGCCGACAAAGCGACGTGGCTACAACAATTACTATCTCATCATGGTGTTTGACATAAGGATTGCCATCAATGCAAGAGGCAGGAACGGCAGAGGCTGGCGCATGTTGGCGGCATCAAATTTGTACCCCTACACGTTCGAAGACGCTGTGTGTCATCTAGGCCACATCTTCACGGCGATAAGCCAGGGGACTTGTTTCATCTAGGCGCCATCCTACGGTATGGGAGGTTACAAACAGAATGCACAAACCATCATTTGTAACCCAAACGGTACTCCATTAATTTGAAGGGACCAGTCATCCCGCGATCAAAATAAGATTGCCGATCCTGGATGTGCATTTGCATCCGCAATTCGGTCGAACCTGGAACCTTGTAGCTGACTTTGGCATATTGGGATCAACTATCTTAGCAGTCGTTACCCATGGAACCACTAATGTGCAACATGGTCACACAATCTACCATGATCGAACCATCACCATCTACCCAGGTATTCCATTTTTTAACCTTCTCGCCTTCTCTTTCATTGTTGTACTAGTACTCTACTTACATACTAGTAGGAGCACTTTTTACCTTGGAGGACGCGTATAGCTAGCTAGGCCCTTGAAGATTTGGACCCATTAGCTGCCACCATTTTTGCTTTTCCATGTCTTACTATCTCATCCATGTAGCCAAGAGTGGCTACATATAATAAGCCGGTTATTTTACTTCCTCTCTACCGGAGTAGTACTATTTGCTGCACATTATTACTGACCGCCATATTTGAGCACAACATTATTATGCATGGATCTTGACTATGTACATCACCATATGTCCAAATCTGAGATGCCGCATGTACCAGATGAACGCCGCCGTGTTCGACCCCCGTAATGCTACGTGGGTGCCGAGGAACACTCTTGGAGAGTACTCGCTTTTCATTGGGGACAGCTACCCCATTGTGAAGCGGATGCCACCTTCCATGCACGACACGGAAGGCCTGCCGTTCATGAAGCATGGTTGTGTCTTCAGTGCGCACCGCCCGATGAACGACATGCTAGGACACGCTATCCCTGATTTATGCCGCTTCAGCTTGGATGAGTCTCCATCGTGTGGAACCAGACTAGAAAGCTGCGACAATGATTCCCATTGCCCACCACTATGGATCGTGCCATCCATGAAGAACACCTGGGAATGGAACCTGGAGGAGGAAATGTAGCCCATCTATAACGTGTAAGTGGAGTACGGTAAATTGTGAACGGTAGCGCTGTGAATATATGTAGACTAGTCGTGCACAAATTTATCACATGAATTGGAGATGAACTTGTGTGGCATACTGGCATTTGTCCATTAGAATTTATTACTAGTAAATGTGTTATGTGTACGTGCAACTTGTGTGGTTGTTGCACGGGCTACAACATGCTCTTTGAGAAAAAAAGGTGGCACAACTTTGGATATACGTGACGCGGCGGCATCATATACTAGCATCGTTCGCTATAGTTGTAGTATGCTCCTACTAGGACGACAAATCCTATAAAATGTTGCGCTTGGCTCTTTGCCTCTTCGGGAGGTTCAATAGTTCGTACTCGTGTGAACCTTGCACTTGGCTCTTCGCCTCTTCGGAAGGTCCAACAATGATGATACTACAGTACACATTATGCTTCTGGTAGTCTGACACCGATTGAACTGTTGCACGTCCACCACAAGGGTGAGGGCGAGGGAGAGGGAGAGGGAGAGGGCGCTGTAGTCAAAACCCTCTCCTCGTCCTACGAACCATCGCACGCGTGGGTGAGGGAGAGGCATAGTAAGCAAGCTTCTCCTCGTTCAGTGAGTTAACGGGACACATCAAAGCAGTACTAGTACTAGTCCATACTATGTCCTTTCCAGTTAATATGGCTTAATTTGAAACGAGAAAAATACACTGGCGGTTAACGTATGTAACAGTATGCTCTTTACGGTCACTATATATAGTTTTGTAGTGATTATACGATCACTAGCTTATTGTAGAGCACCGTATTGCACCCTACTGACCGGCCACATAGTCGACATGGCACTTTGTTGACTGGCTAAATTGTCAACTGGTTTCTTGGTCCCACCTGTCAGTTGGTAGAGCAAAGAAATCAGCTAAAAAATGAAGAGTGTAGTACATCTACACTTCCAATGCATTTAGCCTTTAATCTAAATCTATATTGATTGACAAATGCACCAACTTGTGCTCTAGGTATAGGCTACATGTCTATCCTTAATTATAGCATGCAACGACCTTCATTTAATCTTCTTCTCTCTATAGTCGCATGCATACATAAGTCTGCTACTTTTGGGCATTAATTATGCCCTGGTCAATGTGTACATCTCTAAATGTACAGTCTTTCACGGACATAGGGAGTAGGTTGAGCACTTGAGCGTGAGTGTGTGTGTTGCGTCGTGTGCTGTGTGCCGCATGGGTGCGTGAGTGTTGCGTGCGTCCATGTGTACGTGTCAGTGTTGCATGTTGCATGCATGCATGCATGGGGCTTACTCCCTCCCATTGACATTTCATATTTCAAGCTTCCTCTGTTCCCTCCATATGGTGATACTCCCTCTATTCCCAAATACGGAGTAAAATCCTCCCTCTATTCCCAAATACGGAGGAAAATCCTCCCTCTGTTCCCAACTACGAAATATTTGTCTCTCTAGAGATTTCAACAAGTGACTATGTACGGAGCAAAATGAGTGAAGTGACCATAGGGGCATAGGGATAATGTAGAAAGGAAGTCTTCGCGAACCATTATTCCCCATCTCGGTCAGAGAGAACTATTCAACTAGTCTTCGCAGTGAAGTGACAATACACGCTGCAGCAGATGGGAAACTTAATTAATAAGCTGAACTAGTGTGTTGGTGTTACTAAATCATCCTTACCCAGTACTGCCATCATGTTTGCTAGTACAGCACGCTTCTGTCCTCCATTAACTGAGATATGGGCCCTCTTGTGGTAGACACATATGTCATCGGTGTAACTATTTACACTCCGAAGGACAGTATATCCTGGTAGTAGTAGTAGAATTGAGATTTAATGCACTTTCTTCCCCGTCCTCCACTCTTCTTCCTCCTCTCTTCTTCTTCCTCTCTCTTCCCCATCGTTGGCCGCACACCATTTCCCCCCGCTCTCTGCTCGCCCGCCAGTGCTATCTTCCTTGGTAGCTCGCGCGTACCATATCCCCCCGTTCACTGATCGGCCACATGAAGAGAAGCTTCTTCGCTCGCCCGCCCGAATCAACTTTCCCGCTGGCTCGCAGGCACCGAAAACCCAGTGGCAGAACCTACTGACACGCAGAGCCGCGATTGGAATTCCCTCCCCGATGTTTTCTTGGAGCAGATCTGTAATCATATGGACCTACTCAGCACCATCCGTCTGGCCGTATGCTCGGTGTCTTTGTACCGTCTACTCGTCTGCAACCGGCTGGCTCTTTTCAAGACACCATGCTTGCTGATGCCCGATCCTCGCAGGTGGCCCAGACACCGACTTGACGATCTTACGGAGGTTGCCGCGGTGCCCCTCGACATGCTACCAGTACCCGTCCACCTGTCCTTCATGTGCGACCACTACTGGGCGGGCATGAAGGCCAACTGGATCGTCCTCATCCACCAATCTGGTAGTCTGTGGCGTCTCATGGATATCTACACCCAGCGAGAAATCACCCTTCCATCTTTGGATACCGCCGCCATCGAGCCTCGCGGCCCGCCGGACACTCCTGCCTACTATGCACGAGACGTGTCGAGCTTTTGTCTCGACCTCTATTTGCTGAAGGTTGTAATCTGCGAAGTAACGACACCATCAGAAGACTACATGGATTACAAGCTCATTGCAGTGTTCAACATGGGATTAGTCTATCTGGAATCCGGTCACCATACATGGTTATGGCTCATCGCCGATCCTCTTTACCCAACACTTCTGTCTGATGCTATAGTGCATGATGGCATCGTTTATGCGGTCGACGCACAGATTGGCTGCCTATACTGGTGGAATCTATCATCGTGCAATTATTCTATCTCATCTCATCTTTACCTTAAGAATACGACTGCCTATTCATTGTTACAAATTTATAATATATAGTATGTCTATAACCACATCATTGCTAAATGTTCCTCTCATTTCCTAGATTTTTATGACCACACATGTTATTGTTAGAGTTGATATGAGAACAATTGGTATCTAATGATTGTTAGAATAAATATTATGAGTATAACCTCATGATTGCTATATGTTACTCTCATTTCTAGGATTTTTATAACAACACATGTTATTGCTTAGAGTTGATATGATAACTGTAGTAAGTGCTATGGTAGAATATGAGTAGGCCCTGTCATATCTGTTTTCCTCTCATTGTTACATGATGTTTGAACCATGATATATTGCTAGAATATGAAAGCCATTGGTTTATTTTTTTTAAACTTGGGGTATGATTATGACCACGACATTGCAATTCTCTGTCTATAATATGTGTCACTGTTATAATAATCTTAATTCCACACACACTCTGAACATGATTGTTTTTTTTGTCCTTTTGGTCTCCAATTTGAATTGTTGCAGCTGACACAAATGCGTTGGCCTTCAAGATTCCAGGCCTTGGAATCATACCAGTCGATGGGTGGTGGTTTATCGCTCGTTCAGTTGACGGTGGTCATTTGATGCTCATTTGCACGTACTGATATGTAGATTGAGCCATGTATTCTGCTGCTGTAGCACGACCCTCTTTTGTTGGATATTATGTACTGTTGTTAGTTTGAAGCACTCCTCTGGTTTGAAGGATAGATACCTTTCTGGGATCAAGTGCATCCTAACTCACCTACGCAGGATGTACTGATAATGATGATGGAGATGCTGTGCAGTATATATATATATATCACTTAGGCTTCAAGTGCGTACTTGTTACTTAAACCTATGGTTAAAATGTGATACTAAATATGACTAGTAAGTAGTACAGTAGGAGTACTAGTATACGTCGGTCAAATTATTCATCATGTACACACATTGAATTGACGTGACAACACGCTGCGCATGAGGTGACACAAGAATCCCGACGACGTGTTTGGGTATTCTGGACTTCAGATTTGGAGTACCACTTATCTGTCGAAATCTTTCATCATTCACTTAAAACAGTCGATTTATCATATATTGAGTACCATATAACTGGAATTAACACATGAAAGTCGAAGAAGGATTGGCCGGTGCTGCCGGCTGGCGTCAAGTTTGATCCCATGGATCAGGAGCTGATCGAGCACCTTGAGGCCAAAGTGAGTGCTGATAGCGCGAGATCTCACCCTCTCATCGATTTGTTCATCCCAACCATCGACAGCGAGCACGGCATATGCTACACCCATCCTGAGAAACTTCCAGGTAAGACACCGATGGGCCGACTACTTGCACAAACATATTCCTTTGTTTATAGCTCTATTTTTCTTTTTAGACGCAGAGCAGGTGAAGCAATTACAATTTGACAGTTAATAAAAAGTGAAACAAGTGACTTCAACATGCTAAAGATGTTATGAAAATGCCAATTACGTACACTAAAACATGTATTCGACAATACTGCAAGTATCACACTGAGTGGCCTAAGAAAGCATTTCTTCTAGTGCAATTCCAGTGCGTTCAAAAGGGGTACGTGAACGCGTTGCAAGATACAGTCGGAGTGCGGCATGCACATGATGTGGCACAACACCAGCAATACCTTGCCAGTGATGGTCAACGGCTGGCAGACGGGCAACAAAAAGGTTCTGGTGCTGCACACCAACAAGAACTTCGACCAGCAGAGGACCAACTGGGTGATGCACCAGTACCACCTCGGGGACCTGGAGCAAGAGAAGGAGCGGGAGGTGGTCCTCTACAAGATTTTCTACCAGATGAACACTAGGGCCAGGAGTAAAAAGATTATAAGTTAGTTTGGTATTGGTACTTGTACTACCTTGTCATCCGCAAGTTGGTATTGCTGTTAGCAATCTTTTGGTACGAACTTGGCATTTCCTTCCAACCATCATGCCGAGGGTCGACGTGGATATAAAGCTGAATCATTTGTTTCAAAATGAATTTTCAGGCACCTGATTTTTATTTGATGGGTAGCATAAGCACCTGTCATTCGAATTCCCAGTTCTCCAATTTTTTTGAAACAAGTGCATGCTCTTATTATCATGATGAAAAAACAATATCCTTGTCGCATCCTAGTTATCAGTCTGTACTTGAAAAGTTCTCTCGTTTATTGAGCATGTATATTGTTTTTTCAGGTCAAGCAAGTTTCAACTGGCTGTAGACTGCCCAGGCTTGGTTTTGTTTTTAACAGGCCTAGCCCATGACGACAACGGGGCACAAAGACCCAGCAGTTATCTATGGGCCTCTAGCCCACCAGCGTTAGTTATATTTTGTCTTACAACATCTGCAGGCACTTTTTTTACTGAATCAAACACACATCCCAGTTCTTTTTTCCTCTTGAAACACATGTCCTACATCCGTTTTCTAATCACTACCTACAGTTTTACTTGTTAATATACATGTATCATTATATTGAAAATACATAAAATTCCATTTTCATATTTACATCCTTATTTTTGTTGTTGTTTTCCCTCCCAGCGCTGATTTTTTTACCACCGGTTTTCCCTTCAACCAACTCAATTGTCCCACGTCTTATTTGCTTACAAAAACAAAACGATTTTTTTTGCAAATCAATAAGTTCTTAAAAATGTTTATCATTTCGGGATTACAAAAGTTCAGACTCCACCAAAATATGCAAAATAAGGTTGAACTTTTTGACCGTGGTCCTGGGCAGAAAATGGGTTGTAATAAATTACTTAAGAATTAGCAAATGGGTTGCAAATTATTTAAAATTAGCAAATGGGCTCTATGTTGTCTGCCACAGATTTGGAGGATGACTTGTGGGCCTACTAAGTTCATGCGTACACAAGATTTATCAAAAAAGAAACTTAGTCAACAATCGACTCTACCAGCGCCAGGCCGTTAGATGTCAATCTAACGGCAATCGTGCTTCTTCTATCTCTGATCTTCCCGCCCCAGCTGCCCAAACCAGCGCCGTCGGAACCGCCTGCTCCCACCTCCCACAACCGGCTGTGCTGCCGGGCAGGCCTCACGGCCCCATCATATACTCGCATCCCTGGCCTGTCTATCCCTCTACTCACCCACACCTCATGTTATTTTCCGACGACGGCAGCCGAACCAGTCAACCCTCATACTGTCCATCGCGTGGGCAGCCACTGCCGTGTCTTTCTCGCTCCATTTCGTTCCCTTCATAGGCGTCACCGTCGTCCACCGCCCTGGTGCTCTCGGTGCGGCGTGGTCAACGTGGTCAATGAGCGACATCCATCAGAAGTGGACTGTACGTGGAGAGGCTGACAGCTGGGCCCATGGCCGCACACAAGGAAATGCCTCCTTATTACATGTAAAATAATGATTCCTCCACCTGACATCTGGGACCCGTCGGAAGGGCCTCTGTATTTCGTGAAAAAACGTTCCCTCCGCTGACAGGTCGAACCCACCAACTATATCTTCGCACGCAAGGAAGTGCCTCCTTATTGCGCACATAAAAATGAATACCCCCTGCTAGCTGGGACCCACCATAGTGGGAGGCTGACTTGTGGGCCTACTAAGTTAACGGGGACGGAGGGCTTTGTCAACTTAGTCAATATGAACGATTCTAGCTCCAGTGACCATACAATGTCCATCCAACGGCCTTAGTGCTTCTTCAACCTCTGGTCTTCTTGCTCGAGCCGCCCAAAGCAGTGTTGGTCGTGCTGCCTGCTCCTGTCTCCCGTGGCCGGCTATGCTGCCGCGAAGGCCTCACCGCCCCCATACTACTCCCACCGCTGGCATCAGAACAACACTGTTATGATAAATATAGCATGCAAGAAGTAAAATAGTAGGCAGTGATATCTAGGAAGTACAGTAATACTTAGGACAAAACTAAAGCACATTAACTATATGTGCACTGGTATGCAATTTAGCACATGTAACATGTTCACTGCTAGAAGTATGGCTCTATAGGTGCAAGCAGAATAACGGGTCTCATGAAAAACTGAATGATGCCCTGAAGAAATTCAAAGGTGCGGTGCTTATGCTAAGAAAGTGAACGTAGGCGCCGACCATTGGATAATAGTACCCGATTCTCGGTGGCGTATGGGTATCGTTGGCATACTTGATAGCTAAGGATCGTCGATGGTGCTCGTGTTGCAGTTGAGCTTGGGCCGGATGTCTCCCTCACTGAAGTGGCTCTGGTGCTACGGTTGTGGCGCCTGTCGACATACAAGAAATCTCATCTATGGTAAGTGAACAGTTGCACGATAAAGAGAAAAACCGAAGGATTACAGATCGATATAACCTGATGAGGCTGCGGCGTCGGTAAAGCAGGGCCGGTGGAGTTGAATATGGCATCCGTGGAGTGGGTCCGGTGCAGTGGATGAAGGCTTCGGCGGGTGCGTTGTACAGTGCTTTCGGTGACTTGCATCTATTGTGGCAGACGAGGGCTTGTATGAAGGGCCAACGAAGGGACGGACGAGGGAGTCAGTGAAGGGCCTACACTGTGGTGGACGAGGGTGCCGGTTAAGAAGATTCGGTGCGGTGGACCATGATGGCGGTCAAGGAGATCCGGAGCGGTATACAAGCCAGTCGCTGAAGCGGCTCCGTTGAAGTGGTGAGTTGGCAGTTGGGGGTTCCAAGGTGTAGAAGGTAGATCCGTTGGGGTGTGAGGTCCACTGCTGCGGCGGAGCACTAGATTCAGTGGCTTGCCGTGGTTGGGGGGGTCAGGGAGGGGCTTTGGGGAAGAATGGTGGGGGAAAGAGGGGAAAACAATGGAGTTACCAAAGCAACCCTTTTCCGTTCATGTGGCAGGGGTAAAATAGGAATATCACAGGGCTAAACTTCCGGGTGCTAGATATTTCGATGTGAGCGGGATGTTTGAAAGCTTTCGGCGCCTGATACGATACGATGGCCGAGAATTTGTTTGTTTTGCACACAAAAAAGTGCAAGTTTTGAAAATCCATGTCTCCAACTCGAAACTTAGATTGTCCATTCAATTCAAATATGGTTCATTGAGTTACTACAAGCAAATACCATCATATGGTCCAATTCAAATGAAATTCCAAATGTGTTTATCCTAAATATGATGACAAAAGCAAAAATGTGTATGTGTATTAATAAAGTGGATGATTATAAAGTTTGAACATGCTCGTATGTGTATATCTCTAGGTTTGATATATGAATTTGAAATCACAAAATCCCGGCTTAAAAATGTACATCCGTTTAAATGAATTACAAAAGCTAATGATGGTGTCGAATTCAAAAATTCCAATCTTAGGTTTGTAATTATGGTACATCAAAGTATATCACGCATGTTCAAAAGTATCGTTATCTCATAGTCCAAACTGTGAAACAAATTGATCAACCTTGAGTGCACACACTATTGACCATGTATATCTGACTTACGCTAAAGTCCCTCAAATATACACACCTCACTCTTTATCTGAAGCCCCCCCCCACACACACAGAGAGAAGTCGTTCTCTCCCCCAAACACCAACACACGAGCACATTAACACCCCTCTCTCTTCTAAAGCCCGGACACCAATATAGGTCTCTATCACTTTGTCTCTTGGGCATGCACACATCTCTTCCCCCACTCTCTAGCTAGGTCTCCCGGCATCTCTCTTTCCCAAGGACACGCACTATGTAGAGTGTATCTTTCCCATACACACAAAACGTCGCTCCCAAACGTCTATCTCCCTAGTTATGTGCTTCTCGCACACTTACCTCACACACCACCCCCACTGCAAAACGAGCACACTTTGTCTCCTTGTGCACCACTCTCCTCTTTCTATCTCTCCCACATGCGGACCCGCCCCAGCTCCTCCCTGTATACATATATGTCGTGACTCTTTCCGTAGCTCCCTAATGTATCATCGTTCTCGATTTGGCACATTGTTCTCTACACCATCTATTCTAGATCTCTCATGAAGTCCCTATCACACACATGATGACTCTCTTTCCTTGCGTCTCCTTACATAGGCCAATTTCAAACAACATCAACATTGTCTCCCTATCTGTACGCCATTTATGGACACAAACCCCCCCTCTCTTCCTATCTCTCTCTCTCTCTCTCTCTCGCTCTCACACCCCTCTCCCACACACAATCGATGTCTCTTCCAAATAGTCTGCTCCACCCGCCCGCACCCATGCTATCCCGCTACTACACATGTCACACCATTCCCCCTTCCGTTATACTAGGTTTACATCATTAGTGGTCTCTCTTCTCCACATAGACACACTCCCTCTCACACACAAAC